>NC_135211.1:52734625-52737125 GCF_052324685.1 Brachyhypopomus gauderio
AGTCCTGCTAAATCTACATTGTCCGTGTTTTCCCCCAGTAACATTTTCAGTAAAATCAGTCAGTGTGGAAAAAGTGGGGACTTGGTTAGTCATTTTGTGCAAAAAGAATTTTGTGATCATTTTATTTTTTTTATTCATATTTTTTTAAATAATTATTTTCTTGTCTCTCTTTGTCTCTCTCTCTATGTCTCTCAAATTAAAATTGCTTTATTAGCATGAATTGTAATTAACAACTGTTGTCAAAGCAATCAACAGAGTTATTAACATTAAAGTGTTAAAAGGCATTTGGTGCATGAGTAGAAGAGAGAAAGGGAGAGAGAGAAGGAGGTGGAGAGAGGGAGGGAGAGAGAGGGAGAGGAAGTGATGCTCTGTTTCTGTTTCTCCTGAGCTGCACTGACTGCATATTTATTTTTCTTCTAGTCTTTCTTTCTTCCTCTCTTTCTCCTCTCTCTCTCTCTCTCTCTCTCTCTCTGTGGTGTGTCTCTCTGTGATGTTTCTCTGTGCACTGTGTCTCTGTGGAGTGTCTCTGTGTACTGTGTCTTTCTGTGATGTGTCTCTCTGTGTGTTGTATCTCTCTCTCTCTCTGGTGTCTCTGTATGATGTGTCTTTCTGTGATGCGTCTTTCTCTCTCTCTCTGTGTACTGTGTCTCTGTGATGTTTTTCTCTGTGATGATTTCTCTGTGATGTGTCTCTGTGTGATGTTTCTCTCTGTGTGTTGTGTCTCTCTGTGTTATGTCTCTGTGTTGTGTGTCTCTCTGATATGTCTCTCTATATGATTACCAAAGGATACCAAAGCCTCACTCTCTCATATGGCTGATAGCTGATCTCCCTCTGAATCCCCTCATTTAATAATAATAATACTTTATTTTTATATAGCGCTTTTCTGAGACCCAAAGACGCTTACAATACATAAGGAAGCAGAAACATATAATACAAAACATACAAAACAGTACAAAGAAAATTATGGAGCAGGGAGATCATAGGCGAGAGAGAAGAGGTGAGTTTTAAGTTTTGATTTAAATGTGGAAAGAGAGGGAGACTGTTTGATCACAGTTGGCATTTCACTCCTCTTGTCTTCCTTCACTGTGATGGGCGATGGGGGTGGCTTCACTGCTACTGCTAGTAGTGGTTGGAGGTGCAGGGTGTAATACACTATGTGTCCACTAGGCTGTTCATCTTCCCCTTCTTCTAAATCTCACAGCCACTTCCCCTTTCCTGTGGATCTGCACCACATGACACAATCTGGCAACCCGCAGGAGTGGCTAAACACAGCACATATTGACCTTGACCGTCTCCTTGACTTCAGTCCTGCTGTGTGGTATTCACTTCCTCTGTGTGTGTGTGTGTGTGTATGTGTAGGAGAGAGAGACAGTAGGGTGTGATTGCCTCAGGTTGTCTTAGAGGGAGACAGGAACAGACTGTTGTTATTATTTGGCAGTAGTATAATTTTTGTGTTGGCCTGTGACGTAGAGGAGATCTGGTCCAGTGGAAAATTACATGTGTACTAATGTGTGTGGTGTGGGGGAGGGGAGTGTGTGGTGTGGGGGAGGGGGGTGTGTGGTGTGGGGGAGGGGGGTGTGTGGTGTGGGGGAGGGGAGTGTGTGGTGTGTGGTGTGGGGGAGATCTGGTCCAGTGGGAAAGTACATGTGTACTAATGTGTGTGGTGTGGGGGAGGGGAGTGTGTGGTGTGGGCGAGGGGAGTGTGTGGTGTGGGGTGTGGGGGAGGGGGGTGTGTGGTGTGGGGGAGGGGAGTGTGTGGTGTGTGGTGTGGGGGAGGGGAGTGTGTGGTGTGGGGGAGGGGAGTGTGGGGTGTGGGGGAGGGGGGTGTGTGGTGTGGGGGGAGGGGAGTGTGTGGTGTGGGGTGTGGGGGAGGGGGGTGTGTGGTGTGGGGGAGGGGGAGGGGAGTGTGGGGTGTGGGGGAGGGGAGTGTGTGGTGTGGGGGAGGGGAGTGTGTGGTGTGTGGTGTGGGGGAGGGGAGATCTGGTCCAGTGGAAAACTACATGTGTACTAATGTGTGTGGTGTGGGGGAGGGGAGTGTGTGGTGTGGGGTGTGGGGGGAGGGGAGTGTGTGGTGTGGGGGAGGGGAGTGTGTGGTGTGGGGGAGGGGAGTGTGTGGTGTGGGGGGAGGGGGGTGTGTGGTGTGGGGTGTGGGGGAGGGGAGTGTGTGGTGTGGGGTGTGGGGGAGGGGGGTGTGTGGTGTGGGGGAGGGGGGTGTGTGGGTGTGGGGGAGGGGAGTGTGTGGTGTGGGTGTGTGGGGGAGGGGAGTGTGTGGTGTGGGGGAGGGGAGATCTGGTCCAGTGGAAAACTACATTGTAGTTGTCGGCATTGTGGTGTTTACATTGTGGTGTTGTGGTGTTTCTCTCACTTTGTTTGGTTCATTAGTTAATGAGGGAGAAACAGAAGAAAGGAATGTATATGCAAATGTATTTGGGGAGGGAGGGTGTGGTGTGTGTGTATGAGTGGTGTGTGGTGTGTTGTGTGGTGTGGGGTGTGTGGTGTG
>NC_135211.1:52742125-52784625 GCF_052324685.1 Brachyhypopomus gauderio
TGGGTTGGACTCGATTAATTTGCCCACCTGTTTGTTTTTTAGGGGAAAATTGGAGAAATGAGTTGTGTAAGTGTGTGTGTGTGTGTGTGCGCATGTATGTTTCTATGTATGTGTGTGTGTGTGTGTGTGAGAGAGAGAGAGAGAGAGAGAGAGAGAGAGAGAGAGAGAGAGAGAGAGAGAGAGTATGAGTAAATCTAAAGAGCACTGAGAGTTTTCTAGATGATTACACTTTGCTGAATTACATTAGCGTGAACTGAAAGTACTTGTATTCAGAGTTGGAACAGCTACAGTAATAATGTGTATAACCTGCCTGGTCCAGCAACACATTACTACTGTTGAGCAGATGTAGTAGTGAATGAGAGAAGGAGGGAAAGAGAGAAGGAGAGAAGGAAGCAAGAAGAGAAGAAGGACCTGCTTGCTGAGTGTCACCTCCTTTATTTTTATTGTGTGGTAATGAGTTCCATGTAGTGTCTCCAAGCCCTCTCTCTCTCTCTCTCTCTCTCTCTCTCTCTCTCCCTCTCTCTCTCTCTCTTTCTCTCTCCCTCTCCCTCTCTCTCTCTCTCTTTCTCTCTCCCTCTCCCTCTCTCTCTCTCTCTCTCTCTCTCTCTCTCTCTCTTTCTCTCTCTCTCAGTTCTGTTACATTCCGGATTGCTCCATTGGCGTGACAAATATTAACACTTGGATCGAGAGCTGTGGTGTAACATTTAAGAACATGCAGGGTTACTGTAGTACAAAAGAACATTCTGGAAGATCAGAGACATGGGTGTGTGTTAATATCAGCGGTGTGCAGAACTCCGCTGTGCTGGTGAGGCCTTTAAATGCTGCACGTACGCGGCTGCGTTCAGTAAAATATTCTGTTCACATCTGATGCAATTGTGTACATTCAGTTCAAACATGCAGCCTTTGATCTAGGGAGAGTCCAGACGGATTCTCACTATGGTAGGAGTGAGGAAGACTCTCTCAGAAGGAGGAGGAGTTAGGGAGAGAGAGAGGGAATGAAAGAGAGGACAGAAGATGGATAGCTAGAGAGAAGAAGGCAGAGGATATTGAAGAGCAAAGAATGTAATAGAAGGGATTCCGTTTACTTTAAACTGTTCATCGTCATGGGGGATTCCTGCAAGCACCACACACACACGCACGCACGCACACACACACACACACACACACACACACACACACACACACACACAGTTTTGCTGTAGGGTCCTATGGTTGACGAAAAGTGTCTGTGACATTACCCATTGATTTCACATTAATGCTTCGAGGTCCTTTGCTGACCAGACACACTGAGTTCTTTGAAACAGAAGACAAGGTGAACGATGTGCAGCTTCAAACACCTGCAGTTCCCACAGCTCACCAACACAGCACAGCGCAGCCTCACACGCGCTGACACCAGCCGCACATGCTCAGTACCTCGGGTGGGGCTCTGCTGTGGTCAGGGGCTCTGCTGTGGTCAGGGGCTCTGCTGTGGTCAGGAGCTCTGCTGTGGTCAGGATCTCTGCTGTGGTCAGGGGCTCTGCTGTGGTCAGTATCTCTGCTGTGGTCAGGATCTCTGCTGTGGTCAGGGGCTCTGCTGTGGTCAGGATCTCTGCTGTGGTCAGGGGCTCTGCTGTGGTCAGGGGCTCTGCTGTGGTTAGGGTCTCTGCTGTGGTCAGGGTCTCTGCTGTGGTCAGGAGCTCTGCTGTGGTCAGGGGCTCTGCTGTGGTCAGGGTCTCTGCTGTGGTCAGGGGCTCTGCTGTGGTCAGGATCTCTGCTGTGGTCAGTATCTCTGCTGTGGTCAGGGGCTCTGCTGTGGTCAGTATCTCTGCTGTGGTCAGGATCTCTGCTGTGGTCAGGGGCTCTGCTGTGGTCAGGGTCTCTGCTGTGGTCAGGGGCTCTGCTGTGGTCAGGAGCTCTGCTGTGGTCAGGATCTCTGCTGTGGTCAGGGGCTCTGCTGTTTTCAGGATCTCTGCTGTGGTCAGGAGCTCTGCTGTGGTCAGGGTCTCTGCTGTGGTGAGATGTCATGCCAGTGATGTATCTGCTCGCCGAGCCTCAGGGCCTCTACACAACCTGTTCCAGACGATGTCTAACATATCGATGTTTTCTAACTTGTGTCCACGAGGAAGGGTTTCACACTTGTGTACAGGTTGTGTCATTAGCACATCAGTGAGTATCAAATGGCTAAAAGAGCATGAAATATTTCTGCCAAAAAATAACATGACGAGAAGTGGGGAAATGTCTACAACTCTACAATAACGTCTACAGTCACCTAAACAGTCGGTTCATTCATCTGTCAGTCAGTCAGCACACACAGAAACACACTCTTCTGTTTCTGTGTTTTCTAGAAATGAAATATCTTCTGCCATGTTTTCATCCTTCTGACATGATGATGCATGATGATTTATAAATCTTTCTGTAAAAGCATGAGGGGGTTTCTACAGTCAGGGGGTTAATACCACTGACTGGCAACCCGCTGGGCCTGTCCACTGCTGTGCCTCTATAGCAGACAGTCCATTAGAGAGAGCCGGTGGTGGCAGACTGCTTTTACTTACTGCAGTGCCACCTGAGGGCCACGCCACGGTGGCCCAAGAGGCTCAAAAACCCTTTTAGTGGCGTTTTCTCACATCTGTGTTGTTGTTGATGAAGTCTGAACTAACGAGGGCTACAAACGGGCTCTTAGCAACAAGGGATCTGGTTTCATCTGGATTGTACACAGATTGTCAATCTCACACACAGGCACACACTCACACACATGTACCACTATCACCAACAAAGTGATGCTGGCATTTTGTATATTATGACCAGATATTTGTTTGAGCTCTGCACATACAGGACACATGAAGGGGGTGCAGGACATATGCAGGACACATGCAGGACGTGCAGGACATATACAGGACATAGAGGACATACAGGACACAGGCAGGACGTGCAGGGCATATACAGGACATACAGGACACACACAGGACACACAGGACACATATAGGACATACAGGACACATGAAGGGGGTGCAGGACACATGCAGGACGTGCAGGACACATGCAGGACATACAGGACATATGCAGGACGTGCAGGACACATGCAGGACACATGCAGGACGTGCAGGACACATGCAGGACATACAGGACACGTGCAGGACATACAGGACATATGCAGGACGTGCAGGGCATATATAGTCTAAGGCTCCCAAATCACATATGTCCATGCTACACAGCACAGGATTTCAGACGAGTCTTAGACTGTATGTTCACGAGAACAGGTAGTGTGTGTGAAAACACAGTATTCATTAAACAGCTAGATGCCTTACATCATAGGGAAGGGCAGTGTGCACCCATAACACACTGTCCCATGATCCTCCTGTCTCAGCACATCAATTCGATTTTCACCATGAAGTTCAAAGGTCATGAGTCATTCAACTATTATGGAAAAGTCACATGATGCTGGTAAGATGGCAGATGTAGTGTGTCCAAGTTTGGGTGCTTTACCAGTGGAGCAGTGTGTGCTGACCTGAATACACTGTGTTCTGTTTACGTCTGACATTTCAGACACGACCTCGTTCTCCTGATTTAACCACCACAGCACTGACAGTGGTGTACCATGATTTAAGTGATCAGAACCCTGATTTAAGTGATCAGAACTCTGATTTCAGTCAGCAGTATCCTGATTTCAGCGGTCAGTACCCTGATCAGTGTCTACTGGAGTAGATGGGGTGGGTTGATGGTGGACATGACAGCATCAGTATATTTTCTGGCATCATCTCAGATGTTACCAGTGAGCAGGTCTAGTCCAGTGTGACCATCATCATTGATATAGTGCCGTCGTATAGAGGACCTTCATAAAAAGGAAGCCTATCAAATGCTTGAGCAAATAGGAAGGTATTTACCTGGATTGAACCAGTTAAAGCTAGGAGAGGTCCAGAACTGACTGATCCAGAACTGAGGGTCTTTACAGGAGAAAACTCCAGTCTTACTAACTCTTACTCTAGTCTTACGAACTCTTACTAACTCTTACTCTAGTCTTACTATCTCTTACTAACTCTTACTCTAGTCTTACTATCTCTTACTAACTCTTACTCTAGTCTTACTAACTCTTACTAACACTTAATCCAGTCTTACTAACTCTTACTAACTCTTACTGTAGTCTTACTAACTCTAGCAACCAATAGAAACACTATTTTAAAACACTGTATTTTTAGAACACAGTAGCCGAGGGTTGTCATCTACAGTGAGTTTACTCAGATACTGTGGGTCCAGATCTTTTAGTGTTTTATACATGAACAAGAGAATTTTAAATTGGATATCTCCCACATGGACTCAAACACTGAATACCTCCACTTCTGAGACCCCACAGGCCTCATTTAAACAGCAAACTGCAGCACGTGTGTCTGGTTTTGCATAATTTTGTACGTTTCAGAGAGTGCTACCAGTAATGTACCTGTAGAACCGATTTCTATAAAATGTAATGACATGGGAATCATAGTCATATGCCATTTGCTTTTAAAGCCGTGTGAGAGCGATGCCCTGGTGGTCACTGCTGGCTACTGCAACAAAGGATAGTTGATACGGTGATCTGAAATTAATATGTTCACAAACTTGTTCAATGACTGGATTTGAACCCAAAAGCAGTTATAATTCCTGGTAGATAAAATCACACTTAATCTAAACACCTGTGCCTGATTTTCACAGACAGTCAGACTCTTTCTTACACACACACACACACACACACACACACACACACACACACACACACACACACACACACACACACACACACACACACACCCCTGTTCAGTTCCAAAGTCGTCCAAAGGTGCTTGTTAGCCTGCCACTCTTTCTCGTTACATCTCATTGAGATGAGTCATTCGCTCAGTCTCACCGTATCCGTGGGAACAGCAGGCGCGGTGACAGTCTCACCGTATCCGTGGGAACAGCAGGGGCAGTGAGAGATGAGTCAGTGGGTGGTGCTCGCGTGACTCCTACACCTGCCCCTTCAGGCAGTGGGCGGGGCCAACTGACATGACCACAGGTGGATTCTAACGGCGTCAGTATTTTGAGGTAATATATAGACTGGTCAATAAATAAAAAAACCTTGTTTGTCCATTTGTCTAGTGCTTTTATTTATCTCAAGCACACATTCTGTAAAAAGAATATTTCACTCATAAATCACATGACATGGTTAAATATGATATATATATATATATATATATATATATATATATATATATATATATATATATATATATATATATATATATATATACAGAGGCAGATTACCTGAACACAGTAACCAACAACACAGAGAATACACAGAGGCCGATTACCTGAACACAGTAACCAACAACACAGAGAATACACAGGGGCAGATTACCTGAACACAGTAACCAACAACACAGAGAATACACAGGGGCAGATTACCTGAACACAGTAACCAACAACACAGAGAATACACAGGGGCAGATTACCTGAACACAGTAACCAACAACACAGAGAATACACAGGGGCAGATTATCTGAACACAGTGTCTAACAACACAGACAACACAGGCAGAAACAGATGTACCCAGCTGCCCAAACCACCAACACCTCCCAACAGCTCTGTAGTCAGGCTGCGGTGGAGACTGAGCTACACTTCCTCTCCACCTACGAGACACAGTGTACCCCACACTCCAAACACTTCACACAGAATGTGAAACACTGGGTGATCCCTGCAGGGAGAGAACAGAGTGCTCAACACGCGGTTTAAATCTGTCCATGCTGGCCACAGACAGAGGAAACACAGTACAGTATATCTACACTGTACAGGGTGTCTACTGTATACAGTTTACTGCTCTGTTCTTCATCTGTGTTTGTGTAGATGCTATTGTGTTCATGTTACTGTTTGTGTCCCTGTTACTGTTTGTGTTCATGTTACTATTTGTATTTATGTTACTGTTTGTGTTCATGTTACTGTTTCTGTCCCTGTTACTGTTTGTGTACGTGGGGCTAGGGCTACCCACCGCTCTGGGCACGTGTGCACCACAGCCCCCTAGTAATCACTAGTGTGTGTGTGTGTGTGTGTATAAAGATGGATAAAAGCGGAGGACAAATTTCGATTGCGGTGAAAAATCACAATTGACAAATATGGCACATTTACATTACATTTACATTTACTGTTTGTGTACATGTTACTGTTTGTGTACATGTAACTGAGTTCATGTTACTGTTTGTGTACATGTTACTGTTTGTGTTGATGTTACTGTTTGTGTACATGCTACTGTTTGTGTTCATGTTACTGTTTGTGTTCATGCTACTGTTTGTGTACATGCTACTGTTTGTGTACATGCTACTGTTTGTGTTCATGTTACTGTTTGTGTACATGTTACTGTTTGTGTACATTTTCCTTTTTGTGTTCATGTTGCTGTTTGTGTATGTGTTACTGTTTGTGTACATGATACTGTTTGTGTTCATGTTACTGTGTTCATGTTACTGTTACTGTTTGTGTACATGCTATTGTTTGTGTTCATGTTACTGTTTGTGTGTGTTACTGTTTGTGTTCATGTTACTGTTTGTGTGTGTTACTGTTTGTGTTCATGTTATTGTTTGTGTTCATGTTACTTTTTGTGTTAATGTTACTTCTGCTTATCTGTAAACACTTTGGCAGTTCAATATGATTTTGTCATTCTAGTAAAGTTCATTTAGACTGAAATTGAAAACAGAGAGAGGCTTTGGGGCATCGGATGCTCGATATTTGACGACATTTAGTGAGCAGATAATTAAGCAAATGAGGTTAGCTGTGCTAATGGGGGGTTTGTGGTCTTTAAATTAATCAAAATGGTGGGCCTGCAGGTAGGAAACACAGAGAACATACGTTGTTGAAATTCTCAGAGAAAGAGTGAAAGAGACTGAAACAGAATGTATGTGTGTGTGTGTGTGTGTGTGTGTGTGTGTGTGTGTGTGTGTGTGTGTGTGTGTGTGTGTGTGTGTGTGGAGGAGGTGTTTGTGTGTGGAGTAGCTGAACTTAACCTTTATCTCCTCTTTTCACATCCTCCTTTTTTTCCTTCGCCTTCCTGACTGGGTTAGGATTAACCTGGGTTAATCTGGTTAGGGTTCCTGACTGGGTTAAGGTTAACCTGGGTTAATCTGGTTAGGGTTCCTGTCTGGGTTAGGGTTAATCTGGGTTAATCTGGTTAGGGTTCCTGACTGGGTTAGGGTTAACCTGGGTTAATTTGGTTAGGGTTCCTGACTGGGTTAGGGTTAATCTGGGTTAATCTGGTTAGGGTTCCTGACTGGGTTAGCGTTAACGAGGGTTAATCTGGTTAGGGTTCCTGACTGGGTTAGGGTTAACCTTGGTTAAACTGGTTAGGGTTCCCGAGTGGGTTAGTGTTAACCAGGGTTAATCTGGTTAGGGTTCCTGACTGGGTTAGGGTTAATCTGGGTTAATCTGGTTAGGGTTCCTGACTGGGTTAGCGTTAACCAGGGTTAATCTGGTTAGCGTTTCTGACCTCTCTCCCTTTTGCCCCCCCCACCCCTTTCTTCTTTGTCTCTCCCCCTCCTTCTCTCTCTCTATCCATCTGTCTCTCTTTCACTGAGTCTCTCTTCGTGCCTCTCTCTCTCTGTCTCTCTCTGTCTCTCTCTCTCTCTCTCTCTCTCTCTCTCTATCTGTGTCTCTTGCTATCACATTACTAGCACACAAACTGAAGCAGGGCATGCTGGGTATTCCCTCCCATCTCACCCCTCCCTGTGGTCCTCAGCAGGACAGCAAACTCTTATGTCATTCTCCCTCCTTCACACACGTTACATCACTTCCTGCTGTGTAACATACTGCTTTGTGCGCCTTTTTCCCTGTGATGTTTGTTTTGCGTTGTGTGTGAAGTGTGTGTGAGCGTGTGTGGCTGCTGATGAATCAGCCAGCTTATCTCTTTGGAGTCAGGTTTCGTCTCATTACACTAGGCTATAGCAAAAACACACCAAGAGGCGTAAATAAATAATCCATAAATAAACACAAAGGAAATTGTCCCTCTGACTCACAAAGTTGTTTCTCCATCACAGAGGAGTTACCAGACTGTGATTGTCATAAAAACAGAACAGCACCACCACCCCATGACTGCATGACTCATTCTCTCTGTGTTATTTGTATATTCATTTCTCTCTCCCACTCACTTCAATGACAGATCACTTAGCAGCTCAGTCTCCCCGGCGACCAACGGCTCGAGCATCTCCACGGTGACCTATGACTTGTGTGCATGTGCATATGGTGGGGATCTGTCACTCAGCTGGGGTCTTCCGTCTAATACCAGGAAACTACACCTGTATCTCAGTCAGAGATGCTGATCTACGTCACATCACTGAGATGCACACACTCACACACCCACATA
Source organism: Brachyhypopomus gauderio (assembly GCF_052324685.1). Taxonomy (NCBI): domain Eukaryota; kingdom Metazoa; phylum Chordata; class Actinopteri; order Gymnotiformes; family Hypopomidae; genus Brachyhypopomus; species Brachyhypopomus gauderio. The sequence continues at coordinate 52,750,455 of NC_135211.1, forward strand.
CACACATTCACGAGTTACCAGGTTTCCTCATTCTCACACATGTTCCAGCTCTCTCTCTCTCTCTCTCTCTCTCTCACACACACACACACACACACACACACACACACACACACACACACACACACACACACACACACGTGTAAGGAGGAACTGTGTCCAGAATGCTGCTTCCATGTCTCCTTCTTCGGGGGACGTTATTCTCCACTGGTGTGTTTATCGTGTCTCATGTCTGTGAGTCTCATATGAATTCTAGGAGGGACATCAGATCATCACTGTCAGCTCGTGTGCTGTAGTCCCTGCAGTTTCTGTGTCTCACCATCAGTCCTGCTTTAGACATGGGACAGCACTTTCTAACACTTTAGTCAACGGGAGTATATATGTATAGAAGTACACCTTCACACCCACCAACACACCCACACACACGTGCACACATACACACACATACACACACACACACATGATATTGCATCTGTCTTTGGCGTATGACCATTGCATTCACTCAAGTATGAAATTAAAAAGCGTTCCTAGTTATTAAACAAACAGCACATCTCCTCTGCATTTAGCCCCAGTTAGTATTTAAAATGGCTTCCTTCCGTCAGAGGGGCCCTAATTCAGCCGGCTGCCGGATCTGCTGTAGCACACTGGTCTGCTGATGCGTGCATTACATTCGATTAATATTCCATTGTTGGTGTACTTACACTGGTCAGACCTCCAGGTTCAATTACATGTTCCATTTAAGGCCATTAGCAGAGGTATTACACTGCCAGCCACGTTAGCAGTACTTACAAATGGCACAATACTTACAGAACGTATGGAACAACTCAGGGCAATTATGACCACTGAGAGGAGGTACGGACAGGATTACAGGAAGAGGACTATGTTGTGCAGGAAGTGGCTTATTTCAGCATTCAATACTACCTCAGCATTCAATACTACCTCAGCATTTACTTCTACCTCAGCATTCAATACTACCTCAGCATTTACTTCTACCTCAGCATTCAATACTACCTCAGCATTCAATACTACCTCAGCATTTACTTCTACCTCAGCATTCAATACTACCTCAGCATTTACTTCTACCTCAGCATTCACTACTGTATAAACATTCAATACTACCTCAGCATTTACTTCTATCTCAGCATTCAATACTACCTCAGCATTTACTTCTACCTCAGCATTCAATCCTACCTCAGCATTCACTACTACCTCAGCATTCATTACTATCTCAGCATTCAATCCTACCTCAGCATTCACTACTACCTCAGCATTCATTACTATCTCAGCATTCGCTACTACCTCAGCATTCACTGCTACCTCAGCATTCATTACTATCTCAGCATTCAATACTACCTCAGCATTCACTACTACCTCAGCATTCACTACTATATCAACATTCAATATTACCTTAGCATTCACTTCTACCTCAGCATTCACTACTACCTCAGCATTCACTACTATATCAACATTCACTACTATCTCAGCATTCACTACTATATCAACATTCAATACTACCTCAGAATTAATTACTATCTCAGCATTCACTACTATATCAGCATTCACTATTATATCAGCGTTCAGGATGGGGGTATGGGTGGATGGAGGGATGTGAGATGGAGGGAAGCTCCACTGATCAGGCCGTGTCGAGCACGTGGTCTCTGGTCAATAGCAGCTTCTCCTCGTGCGGTAAGCCTGCTGTAAGCTGGGCTTGATTGAAACGTCTTCTTTATTTGCATGTTAAATGCAGCCGTTGAGCTGTTGCTGTAATCCCAGTACAATTTACAAGAGTAAATTAACGAGTGAATGTCTGTCTGTCTCTCTATCTGTCTATCTGTCTTGTCTGTCTGTCTATCAGGTAGGTTCTTGTAACCAAGCTTGTTAGTTATTCAGCAAACAGACTCGAACGCGAACCACCTGCACCATACACACCTGAGAACAGGGCACAGGTGGAACACCTGTAGAGTGTGTGTTGTTGTCAAGAAAGACCTGCAGGTCGTGGTGCCCTTCAACCTCTCCTGCTGTTGCGGACAGGCTGGACTGTTCCCTGGGCTGATTAAACAGCAGTGTTGAGCTCCAGTGACCATGTGGCCTGTGTCTGCCCTGTGTGCGTCATGTATGTATTTTAGCTCCATACGTGTTGCAAAGGTGTGATGTCACAGATCACAAGAGGACTTTGACTCAGACCTCATGCCTGTAACGTCATCACGCAATGGAGTCATCTCCATTACACGTGTCATACAGCAGTGAGGGGGTGTGTCTTACAGCAGTGAGGGGGTGTGTCTTACAGCAGTGAGGGGGAGTGTCTTACAGCAGTGAGGGGGTGTGTCTTACAGCAGTGAGGGGGTGTGTCTTACAGCAGTGAGGGGGTGTGTCATACAGCAGTGAGGGGGTGTGTCTTACAGCAGTGAGGGGGTGTGTCTTACAGCAGTGAGGGGGAGTGTCTTACAGCAGTGAGGGGGTGTGTCTTACAGCAGTGAGGGGGTGTGTCTTACAGCAGTGAGGGGGAGTGTCTTACAGCAGTGAGGGGGTGTGTCTTACAGCAGTGAGGGGGTGTGTCTTACAGCAGTGAGGGGGTGTGTCTTACAGCAGTGAGGGGGTGTGTCATACAGCAGTGAGGGAGTGTGTCTTACAGCAGTGAGGGGGTGTGTCTTACAGCAGTGAGGGGGTGTGTCTTACAGCAGTGAGGGGGAGTGTCTTACAGCAGTGAGGGGGTGTGTCTTACAGTAGTGAGGGGGTGTGTCTTACAGTTGAGGGGCAGAGCCGTACTCTCTGCTCCCCCTGAGCAGGGGCTGGTGACAGTTGGGTGGTGAAGAGGTGAAGCTGGTGGGGTCATGACCTCAGTCACACAGGCTGCTCATCACAATGTTCTTCTGTTCCTCTCAGTACCGCAGTAGTGTTCAGACAAGACTACGTGTGTCCGTGGGTGTGGGTGTGTGTGTGTGTGTGTGTTTGTGTGTCTGTGTCTGTGTGTGTGTGAGAGACAGTGGGTGTGTGTGTGAGTGTGTGTGGGTGTGTGTGTCTGTGTGTGTGTGTGTGTCCGTCTGTGTGTGAGAGACAGTTGGTGTGTGTGTTGGTGTGTGTGTTTGTGTGTCTGTGTGTCCGTCTGTGTGTGAGAGACAGTGGGTGTGTATGTCTGTGTGTGTGTGTGTCCGTCTGTGTGTGAGAGACAGTGGGTGTGTGTGTGAGTGTGTGTGGGTGTGTGTGTCTGTGTGTGTGTGTGTCCGTCTGTGTGTGAGAGACAGTGGGTGTGTGTGTGTGTGTGTGTGTGTGTGTGTGTGTGTGTGCGCGTTCTGTACTGTTGACTATTTAGTACAATCTAAATACAGGCCTTATAGGAAGTGTTAGGCTGGAAACATACTTGCTGTTTGCCCATGCGTTCGCGTAGACAACGTTTGCGTACGCGTCGCGTTAACTATTGGAGGACGTGCAAGACCTACGCGCCAAACCGACGCAGGATACGCGAAGCAGCCATGATGCGTACGCGAACGCGTAGTTAACAGCAAGTATATCTTAGCCTTTACAGGTTAGTTTATGTTGTGCTTTTCTTTTCATGTTTATATTACATTTTTCTAAAGATGAATGATGACACATATAAACATTACATATAAACTTTACATATATACTTTACATATATATATTGCATTTTGACTTTGCATACTTTGTTGATGTACTTCTTTACATTATATACTGTAGATGTTCCTGTAATGCTCCTCCCTCAACACCCCAGCCCTCTACATCACAGTCTCCTTATTTACATATGCTCCGCCTCCCTCAACACCCCAGCCCTCTACTTCACTGTCTCCTTATTTACATATGCTCCGCCTCCCTCAACACCCCAGCCCTCTACATCACAGTCTCCTTATTTACATATGCTCCGCCTCCCTCAACACCCCAGCCCTCTACATCACAGTCTCCTTATTTACATATGCTCCGCCTCCCTCAACACCCCAGCCCTCTACATCACAGTCTCCTTATTTACATATACTCCGCCTCCCTCAACACCCCAGCCCTCTACATCACAGTCTCCTTATTTACATATGCTCCGCCTCCCTCAACACCCCAGCCCTCTGCTTCACTGTCTCCTTATTTACATATGCTCCGCCTCCCTCAACACCCCAGCCCTCTACATCACAGTCTCCTTATTTACATATGCTCCGCCTCCCTCAACACCCCAGCCCTCTACTTCACTGTCTCCTTATTTACATATGCTCCGCCTCCCTTAACACCCCAGCCCTCTACTTCACTGTCTCCTTATTTACATATGCTCCGCCTCCCTCAACACCCCAGCCCTCTACTTCACTGTCTCCTTATTTACATATGCTCCGCCTCCCTCAACACCCCAGCCCTCTGCTTCACTGTCTCCTTATTTACATATGCTCCGCCTCCCTCAACACCCCAGCCCTCTGCTTCACTGTCTCCTTATTTACATATGCTCCGCCTCCCTCAACACCCCAGCCCTCTGCTTCACTGTCTCCTTATTTACATATGCTCCGCCTCCCTCAACACCCCAGCCCTCTGCTTCACTGTCTCCTTATTTACATATGCTCCGCCTCCCTCAACACCCCAGCCCTCTGCTTCACTGTCTCCTTATTTACATATGCTCCGCCTCCCTCAACACCCCAGCCCTCTGCTTCACTGTCTCCTTATTTACATATGCTTGGTCTCCCATGTTGAGCCCATATTTCTTCCTGGATCCTCTGCCTGTTTCATATTGTCTTTCACCCTCTCACCACTCCTCCACCTGTACTCCTCCACCTGTCTCTGTCCCTCCATCCCTCCTCTATGCTGATATATACTCTCTCCTGTTCCTTCTGTTTCTTTGTGTTTGGATTATGTTTTGTGTTTTGCTTTCATTACCGTTTCATTTTGTTGTTAATAAAACAAGGTGAGGCCTGCACACATCTCAACACCTCCGTCACAATTTACCTCTCCGCCCCACAACTGCTAATTACAACCTGAACCAAATTAAACTGTACGACTTTAATTTTACCTTTTATGCCCAAAAGCAAATTTGAATTTTAAGTGAAAATAAAATTGAGAGACAAAAACAAAGAGATTTAGAAGTGGAAAGAGAGAAATGGAGAGACATAGAAAAATAGAAATGAGAAAGAAAGGGTGGGAGCGAGAGGGAGGCAGAAAGAGATGGAGAGAGAGCGGGAGGCAGAGAGAGAGATGGAGGCAGAGAGTGGGAGGCAGAGAGAGAGAGTGAGGGAGGAGGAGAGAGATAGAAGGATGGGGAGAGAGATGGAAAGAGGGTGAGAGACAGAGGGAGAGAGAGATGGAGACAGAGAGAGATGGAGACAGAGAGAGAGGAAGGCAGAGAGAGAGGGAGAGAGAGATGGAGACAGAAAGAGGGAGGTAGAGAGAGAGGGAGAGAGAGATGAAGACAGAGAGAGAGGAAAGTAGAGAGAGATGGAGAGAGGGAGAGAGGGAGGCAGCCTTTTTTTCAGACATTCTTCTTTGAGTGGCATGAGTTGGGGCTCAGAACGCACTGTTGCCTGGGCAACGAGCAATTAAATAGCCTTTTGTCTAAGTAAGTGTATCTCATTAATCCTTTAGCTCTGAAAACGACCCTTTCTGAGAGCACAGAGCAAGTGAAACACAGCCTGGTTAACGCGCTGATGGGGAAGAGGAGGACGAGGAGGTGAAGAGTGGAGGAGGGGGCCATGCATCAGCTTTTATCTTCATTTTATTCAAACCTTCTAAAGTATCTGCGCTGTAGAAATGAGGACACTGTTTTTGTCCACTAAGGGTTTCCATAGTGAGCAGTGGCCATCCTACCTGTACTCAGAACTTAAACCCTTATAATGAGTTTTATCTGATCATCTTGCTAATAAACCCTTGTAATGGGTTATATCTGATCATCTGTATGAGAAGACATATGTCTAATGATATTATCCAAATGTTTAGAAAATGTTTAGTCTGTTTACTATAAACTACGATTTTAACCCTGTTTAATCCTACCTGTTCATTTATTCATGATGTAGGCAGTTTCAACAGAATCCTTTAGCGAAATCATTGCTTTCGTAGCAACTCCCAACACCTTCTAGATGGGGAATGTTGAGTGGGAGAATATTAGACTAGCTCTGCCAAACATCCCAGCCAAGATCCCACATTCTGTTTTCATATTCTGCTTTCTACAGTGGTGTTTATGATGAGACATTAAAATTGAATGGAATTTTTCACAAGTACAATATTGTTTCTGCTGCATTTGTGTAAATAATTTAGAATACATCAAGTCTCCGTATTTGAGGCCAAGCCAGACTGGCGTTGTGCTGCTCTACTTTGCGTGTTTGGCGGGGCGCTTAGCACACCTTCCTGCCACAACTGCTAACACAACCTGGCAGAGAGGTGGACTGTGAAGCGTGCCTGCTTGGCATAGTGTGCTGTCACCGCCTGTCTGAGTTCTCGAGCTAATTACTAGACTGGTTTCCAACTGCAGTGTGTGACGGAGGGACCAGAGAGGTTTGAAACCCTGTGTCTGTTGCTTTGAATGGCTGGTTGGTATTGGTTGATGGTTGGTGTTGGTTGGTGTTAGTTGGTGGTTGGTGTTGGTTGGTGGTTGGTGTTAGTGGTTGCTGGTTGGTATTGGTTGGTGGTTGGTGGTTGGTGTTGGTTGATGGTTGGTGTTGGTATTGGTTGGTGGTTGGTGTTGGTTGATGGTTGGTGTTGGTATTGGTTGGTGTTAGTTGGTGGTTGGTGTTGGTTGGTGGCTGGTGTTAGTGGTTGCTGGCTGGTATTGGTTGGTGGTTGGGTTTGGTTGGTGTTGGTTGGTGCTAGTTGGTGGTTTGTATTGGTTGATGGTTGGTGTTGGTATTGGTTGGTGTTAGTTGGTGGTTGGTGTTGGTTGGTGGCTGGTGTTAGTGGTTGCTGGCTGGTATTGGTTGGTGGTTGGTGTTGGTATTGGTTGGTGGTTGGGTTTGGTTGGTGTTGGTTGGGGTTGGTGGTTGGTGTTAGTTGGTGATTGGTGTTGGTTGGTGGTTGGTGTTAGTTAGCGGTTGCTGGTTGGTATTGGTTGGTGGTTGGTGTTGGTTGGTGGTTGGTATTGGTTGGTGGTTGGTGTTGGTTGGTGGTTGGTATTGATTGGTGGTTGGTGTTGGTTGGTGGTTGGTATTGGTTGGTAGTTGGTTTTTGTTGGTAGTATAAGATACATTATCTGTATTGAAGGAAAAAGTATGAGTTTTGGAAAGAGTCCAATCACCACATATAAGGAAGCGTTGGTGGACATGGCTGTTCGTGGACATGGGCATTGGTGAAAATATATGGGGAAGATAGAAATAAAGAAATAAGAGGCTAAAGTAGTTTCATTTTTTTATTAACCTGTACAGAGTATTACACCTGTACCTGTCAGCTCTCTTACACCAGTCATACCAGTCAGCACTGTTAAACCTGTACCAGTCAGCACTGTTAAACCTGTACCAGTCAGCACTGTTAAACCTGTCATACCAGTCAGCACTGTTAAACCTGTCATACCAGTCAGCACTGGTACATGCGCAATACCACTCAGCAAACTGCACATTCAGTTTCTTTCTATTCATCACATCATTAATTTCCTATTCATTCACATCATTACACTGTCCCCTTTTCTGTTTGTGTGTGTGTGTGTGTGTGTGTGTGTGAGAGAGAGAGAGAGAGAGAGAGAGAGAGAGAGAGAGAGAGAGAGACCTTTCGTGACCCGTATAATGAGGGACCATCATTCCAGAAGAACAGAAACAAAGGTTCCAGGTAAAGAGCAGACCATCAGTGTGGTTTCAGGGCAAGTGGACCAGTTTGATTTAATGTTGTTGTATTAATACGTTTTCCTTCTGATTGCTCTCGAGAGAGTTTTGATAAGGGCCAGGGGCAGCCCCAGGGCACAGTGAACGTTATCAGCACTTAGCAGTGTCCTTTCGGCTAGTCTCTGTTAATACAGCCTCCGCCCACCGACCCACTGGCACGGTGCCGCTGGCCTTGCAGACGACACTGCTGGCCTCCACATCGTTATTATTTGACAGCATTGCTCCGCTTGGGCTGCTACACCTCACATGTGACTAACTTTCACGTCTTCAGGCTTCTGAAATGTGAGTAAGGTCACAGTATTTGTGTTCTGTTTCCCAGTGTCAAAGACACAGAAGCTTTCAGAGACTTGTGGATAATGAACCCGAGCGTTGAAAGTGTAAAGATGTAAAAGTGCTGCCTGTCTGTGTTGCACACTACAACACAGAGTCCTAAAGTTACACAAGTCCTGCAGGGTTACATATGTCCTAAAGTTACACTCATCCTACAATTACGCACATGCTCTAGTTACACACATCCTACAGTTACATGTGAATGCATGACTATGCATATGTATGTATGTATAACTGCTGAAAGACAGCATTTGAGTTCTGGAATATTCCCCCAGACTAGCTCTCCCAGGTCAGAGGTGTGAAAGCATTAATCAGGTTGCTGACAAGTCATTACAGTAATATGTTTATTACAGAAATACAGATATAGCAAATAGGTGGAACTGATGGTGAGTAATGAAAAAATCAAGGGAAGCCGGGGGGGTGTCAGATTTAGCTAAAGCACAATAGTTTGTTATTGTTTGCTGAACGTATTGCTGGGGTTGGATACGTTGCTCCATCACCTGCTCTTGACCCTCCAGACGTACAGGAAGATCAAAGCAAGTGAAGGAGGTGAATTAAATCCCCCTCCAAGCACAGTCTCCTGTCTGAGAACTACACTGCAGTCAGATGTCTGTTTAATTGCCTAAACGATGCTAGTGTTCTGATCAATACAGCCATCGCTGCACCCACAGAGAGAGAGAGAGATAGATAGAGAGAGAGAGAGAGAGAGAGAGAGAGAGAGAGAGAGAGAGAGAGAGAGAGAATTTTTTAGGAGTCCCTGCAAGACCCAAAGAGCACATAACCATCAATCTGTCACACACACGTTTTTCGGTTCTCCTCTTGTGAGCTGACGGGTTCATCGTATGTTTCCATGTGTGTTCTCTCTCAAGTCAAGTGAAGTCAGGATGGCGTTAATGACATGACTGTGTGAGTATACCAAAACATTGGCAGTCCAGTTTCAGAAAATCAAATAGAGTTTTCTGAGCATGTGTCTTGTTTGTAGATGTTGGTAGCTATGGAAACCATAACTGGTGGGGCTGAGACAGATGTAATTAATCCTGTGTGTGTATAAATGTCTGTGTGTCACAGCATTTGAGTGTATGTATGTGTGTGGTAGAATAAACTAAATTATTTAAAAATCATGTCTCTCACAGTGGACAAATTTCAGACCTCTCCATGATTTCTAAGTGGGAGAGCTTGCAAAGTCACATGGTGTTAAAATACTTATTTTCCTCACTGTATAAGTACGTTTATTATAAGTTTTACTCAGATGATTTTTTCCAAGACAAACTGGACGAAGTGGACGAACTGGACGAACTGTTTTTGTACTTTTCTTACATTTTTTGCAGTGCCTATTAACATTATTGTACGCACAGTCGCTTTTCATCTTTAATGATGAGGGGAGAGGGAGTGTGAGAGAGAGAGAGGGAGAGAGGAAGGGAGAGATAGAGAGAGAGGGAGAGAGAGGGAGAAAGGATATATATATATCCTCTATATATATCTATATATATATATATATATATATATATATATATATATATATATATATATATATATATATATATATATATATATATAGAGAGAGAGAGAGAGAGATAGAAAGGGAGGGGAGAGAGAGAGAGAGAAAGGGATAGAGAGAAAGGGAGATAGAGGGAGAGAGGGAGGAAGAGATAGAGAGAGAAAGGGAGATAGATGGAGAGAGAGAAAGGGAGAGAGGGAGAGGGAGGGGAAGAGAGACAGATTTGTGTTTATTTCCAAGTGCTTCCGCCTGATGGAGATGTCACTTCATCAGTCCTTCCTCCTCCCCCAGGCCCATTACATGTGTTAATCATCCGTCACGTGTTGCTTACAGTCAGAAATCTGGTTTCTTTTAAAAATTACATCATTGAAATGTGTTTCTTCACTTCATTTCCCTGCAGTGAGTTTTCCTTACATCAGCAGGCTTTAACGCTTCCCCTCATAACCTGGTTTCTCTCTGTCTCTCACTGGTGTGCTTTTCCCCCTCTTCTCTCTCTCAGTATCAACATACCTGTATTAGCATAACTGCAAAATGCTATGTTGCCAAAGAATTTTCATTCAGAAAATATGTAATAATCAAATATAAATGTACATACATTAGCATATTTAAAAGCCAATTAGTAGCTGCGTTAATAAAAATAACCAAAACTATCAATAATTAGAACAAAAGCACAACCATCACTGCTACAACCACTATTGCTATTATTATTACTACTACTACTACTACACTATTATTACTACTACTACAACTACTTCTATTACTACTACTACAGTTACTATTACTACTACTACTACTCCTCACTCCCTCTCACTCACTCACTGTCTCTGTGTTTTAGTCTCATTAAGTCCATCTTTTTCTGTCCATGTCGATGTCTCTCTCCCAGTCCAGCCTGCATGTGTGAGTGTCGGTAGTGTGAGTTCTGAATGAGAGTGGGGCTTTACTATCTATCTACTGGGCTATTGTGTCAGTAGTGTGAGTACTGGATGAGAGTGGGGCTTTACTATCTATCTACTGGGCTATTGTGTCAGTAGTGTGAGTACTGGATGAGAGTGGGGCTTTACTATCTATCTACTGGGCTATTGTGTCAGTAGTGTGAATACTGAATGAGAGTGGGGCTTTACTATCTATCTACTGGGCTATTGTGTCAGTAGTGTGAGTACTGGATGAGAGTGGGGCTTTACTATCTATCTACTGGGCTATTGTGTCAGTAGTGTGAATACTGGATGAGAGTGGGGCTTTACTATCTATCTACTGGGCTATTGTGTCAGTAGTGTGAGTACTGGATGAGAGTGGGGCTTTACTATCTATCTACTGGGCTATTGTGTCAGTAGTGTGAATACTGAATGAGAGTGGGGCTTTACTATCTATCTACTGGGCTATTTTGTCAGTAGTGTGAGTACTGAATGTGAGCGGGGCTTTACTATCTATCTACTGGGCTATTGTGTCAGTAGTGTGAGTACTGGATGAGAGTGGGGCTTTACTATCTATCTACTGGGCTATTGTGTCAGTAGTGTGAATACTGAATGAGAGTGGGGCTTTACTATCTATCTACTGGGCTATTGTGTCAGTAGTGTGAATACTGAATGAGAGTGGGGCTTTACTATCTATCTACTGGGCTATTTTGTCAGTAGTGTGAGTACTGAATGAGAGTGGGGCTTTACTATCTATCTACTGGGCTATTGTGTCAGTAGTGTGAATACTGAATGAGAGTGGGGCTTTACTATCTATCTACTGGGCTATTGTGTCAGTAGTGTGAGTACTGAATGTGAGCGGGGCTTTACTATCTATCTACAGGGCTATTGTGTCAGTAGTGTGAGTACTGAATGTGAGCGGGGCTTTACTATCTATCTACTGGGCTATTGTGTCAGTAGTGTGAGTACTGAATGTGAGCGGGGCTTTACTATCTATCTACTGGGCTATTGTTTCAGTAGTGTGAGTACTGAATGTGAGCGGGGCTTTACTATCTATCTATGTATCTATGTATAAGGGTTCGTGGCTTGGTGGGATCATTGCCTTGGAGTGGGGGGGGGGGGCTGGCATGGCATTAGGGTGAGGGTCAGGGTGGAGTCATGACATTAAGGTGAGGGTCAGGGTGGAGTCATGACATTAAGGTGATGGTCAGGGTGGAGTCATGGCATTAAGGTGAGGGTCAGGGTGGAGTCATGGCATTAATGTGAGGGTGAGGGTGGAATCATGGCATTAATGTGAGGGTCAGGGTGGAGTCATGGCATTAAGGTGAGGGTCAGGGTGGAGTCATGGCAATAATGTGATGGTCAGGGTGGAGTCATGGCATTAATGTGAGGGTCAGGGTGGAGTCATGGCATTAAGGTGAGGGTCAGGGTGGAGTCATGGCATTAAGGTGAGGGTCAGGGTGGAGTCATGGCATTAAGGTGAGGGTCAGGGTGGAGTCATGGCATTAAGGTGAGGGTCAGGGTGGAGTCATGGCATTAATGTGAGGGTCAGGGTGGAGTCTTTGGTGGAGGAATGTAGATGGAGCAGTGGGATCTGTAGTTGGGTACAGAACTATAAGAGCTGCTTCCTGCCTCATACCTTTGTTGGGTTTGATGGAGGGTGTATCTGAGGGTATAGCTGAGGGTATAGCTGGGGTATATCTGGGGGTATAGCTGGGGTATATCTGGGGGAGTATCTGTGGTATATCTGGGGGTGTATCTGGTATATTTGGGGGTTTATCTAAGGGTTTATCTGGAGTATATCTGGTTGTGTATCTGGGGTATATCTTGGGTATGTCTGTGGTGTATCTGGGGTATATATGGAGGTATAGTGATTCACAAACTCCACCAAGAAAGGCTTTACTGAGTTTTACTGGGTTGTACTATGTTTTACTGAGTTGTACTACATTTTACTCAGTTGTACTAAGTTTTGTTGAGTTTTACTGTGCATTACACATAAGAGATTAATAAAGGATTGTGAAGAATGTTTTTGCTCTGTTTCACACAGTCTCTGTCTCCCTGAGTCTCACTGAGTCTCTTTTTAACTCTCACTGGCTCTCCTTCACTTGCTCTCTCTCTCATTCTCTCTCTCTTTCTCTCTCTCTCTCTCATTAAGCCACAATAGTGTATATTTGAGTTTGTAATTTTTCACCACATATACTGCTCTCAAATAAATGGTTTGTATGCTTTTGTGTGTGTGTGTGTGTGTGTGTGTGTGTGTGTGTGTGTGTGTGTGTGTGTGTGTGTGTGTAACTAAATATGCTTTGATACAGAAAGTTGGATTCTGCAGCTGACTTAGTTAGCCTCTCGACATTTCCCTTCTGAGAAATGAAGCTCACCCCTTTAACCAGATCCACAAGATATTGACATCATGCATCAAAAGACTTAGTGTGTGTGTGTGTGTATGTGTGTGTGTGTGTGTGTGTGTGTGTGTGGAGGGAGAGAGGTGGAGTCTTGGAATACTTCCAGCATAGGTCTAGCGATCCCAAATGTAGTTTACTCCTGGTCTGTGTGCTGTGCTATATGTGTGGGATATACAGGTTTCTGATTTATGGTAACCATCATAGTAACCATTAACTAACAAAGAATGTTGAGGACACTGAAGCAAACACGAGTCTCCCAAGTGAAGAATTTACTGTAAAGAAACAAACATGAAGGCAAACATAAGAGTGCAATAACACAAGCAGAATAAGTCAACACCACTGACCAGCAGCACTGACCAGCAGCACTGACCAGCAGCATGATGAAGACTAACAAACGTGTTCACAAATGTGTTTTTGATTGATAAGCCTGTCCTGTTCCGCAGTAGTAGTGATTCCTGTCAGTTGGCGTTTGACAGCACGGATGTGTTTCTCTGTGTGTCTGTGTCACAGCAGGTAAAGACGAATCGGTGGCCACGTTCAAAGGCAACGAGTTCTTCTGCTACGACCTGTCCATGACACCCATCCAGAGCAGCACGGACGAGATCACGTTGTCCTTCCGCACGCTCCAGCGCAACGGCCTCATGCTCCACACGGGCAAGTCTGCCGACTACGTCAACCTGTCGCTGAAGAGTGGCGCCGTCTGGCTCGTCATCAACCTCGGGTCCGGTGCCTTCGAGGCGCTGGTCGAGCCCGTCAACGGCAAGTTCAACGACAACGCCTGGCACGACGTCAAAGTCACGCGTAACCTGCGGCAGGTAAGAGGGGGCGAGCGCTTCCTCCGCCCACGGCTCCGCCCATGCTCTCACCGTGCGTGCTGTTCCTGTGCTGAATTTGAATTTGTGTCTGAGAGTGTTGGGTAGCACTGTGGAATATAAATGGGATGTTGCTGAACGCTGAACTGTGCATGGACACACATTTTGAAATGTGTTAGCAATTTAATGGAAAAAGAGTTGTTCTGTACTCTCTGACATGGACTTGTGTTAGTTCGGTAATGATGGCACACCCAGTTCATAGGTCTCCCAGTGCTACCCATGTGTTCATTCCACAACTTTTCAGGTCAGAGACTGCCTAAGGACCCTCACTGTGATTCCCTGATCCAAAACAATCAGAGAGCCATGCCTTCTGTTTACAATCAGGCATTTACCAAGGGCACCTAATCTCAGAGAGTGTTCTTGCCTGCCGTTCACAGCGCCGATGCCATCTCTCTCCTAAATGTTTGAAATTGACACCCAGATGGGGAACCTCTAAAAGTAATACCTAGCAAATTAAGACACCGTGGGTATGACACTCTACATTTTAAACGCAGGGATTACTTCTTCAAAGCTTTAAATGCATGCATAACAGAAGTGCAACGCAGCGTGTTATTGGTTGAAGTGTCTGACATGGTCCAATTACTGACCGTTTTACTGGAATTAAATGTGTAAACATGAAACTGCAAAGTGTGCTATACAGTTGGTTGTGTGGTCTAGTTATTTTCAGTGCTCTGTGCCTCTGTGTGTCTGGCATTGCTAACAGCATAGCATGATTACAGTCTAAACGCTAATACATCAAGATCCACCCATGTGATTTTATAATGCTCTAAAGACCACTGAACATTTGATGAGAGGAAAAAATAATTCAAATCTCAACACGTACCAACTGATTATTATTCCACTTTAATAAATTTAAACAAACATACACACACTCCCCTCTCTCCACAGTGAATAGAAGGTTGTGAATGTTCAATACTAGTCTGTCAATTGCCAGTTGCAGATAACAGCACAGAGATGCAATCAATTTCACTTACGATGGCCTTGCCTGTGCTCAGGCCTGGTACGGTAATTGTAATTGGAATGAATGGCTTGTCAGACGTAATAATAGCTATTGTAATTGTTTACTATAGCAAAAATGCTTAAAGTGAACAACCGAGGGAGAGAGAGAGAGAGAGAGAGAGAGAGAGAGAGAGAGAGGGGGGGGGGGGAGGGGGGGGGGAGGGAATCTTTTGTCCAGACCTGATTTAATTTACTCTCTCTTCTATTATCTGAGAGTTAAATTGCAGATTCTCTCTTTGAGAGTCAGGAAAGAAAGAAACTACATGAAATGAGGGAGTCTGAGATTACTGCACTGCTACAGAACAACCGGGGGAGTAATACAAGAAGCAAATGAAGTTAAATTAAAGTAAAAGGCAAAAGTTCCTACAAACCATGTGAGTCCAACAGTGTCCCCGTGTCTTTAGTAAAGGAACTATTTTTTACTTAAACCACTTGTGCATCAAAAATGGGAGGAAGCTGTAAGCAGTGATTCCACCTCAACATGATTAAATGCAGCCATTTAAATCACAGAGTCATATGCACAGGCTGTTTGGTTAGAGCAAAACTCTGGACTGACCAGTCTACTCCAAGGAGTGATTGATGAACATGATCTGATTACAAATCAAGCACCACCAGCACCAGCACAATAACCAACACCAGGACCATCAACACCAGTACCAACACCAGCACCATCATCATCACCAGCACAAACACCAGTACCAACACCAGCACTATCATCATCATCACCATCACCAACACCAGCACCATCATCATCACCAACACCAGCACCAACACCAGCACTATCATCATCATCACCATCACCAGCACCATCATCATCACCAACACCAGCACCATCATCATCACCAATACCATCACCAGCACCAACACCAACACCAGCACCATCATTATCACCATCACCAACACCAGCACCAGCACAAACACCAGTACCAACGCCATCACCATCACCAACACCAGCACCATCACCAACACCATCATCATCACCAACACCAGCACCATCATCACCAACACCAACACCAGCACTAACACCAACAGTAACACCATCACCAATATCATCACCAACACCAGCACCATCACCAACACCAGCACCAAAACTAACATTAGCTCCATCACCAACATCATCACCAACACCAGCACCATCACGAACACCAACACCAACATTATGACCAGTGTATTTTTGGTATAGAGAAGTTGAATATGGAGTCCCAGTGTGTGGCTTGTAATGGCATGTATAAAGATAATTACCCCCATGTGTGGTATGATACAGTGTTAGTGGGCTAATTACCCCCATGTGTGGTGTGAGACAGTGTTAGAGGGCTAATGACCCCCATGCGTGGTGTGAGACAGTGTTAGAAGGCTAATGACTCCCATGTGTGGTGTAAGTAATTCTAGTGGGCTAATTACCACTTGCTTGCTAACGTTTTTCTTCTGTAGAGAGATCACAGCATGACCCTCAGTGGTGGCTGGCCAAAAGAGGGCGCTGGGATGCCACCTTGATGGAAATCGTTTAATTGTAAAAATAAATCATGAATCACAACTTTTGTGATTGAGCTAAAAATAATAACAATGACATAAACATCGCCCTGTAATACTGCTGTTGACACAAGGTACCCGCATAGCATTTAGCCAATCAGCGTCCTTGGATCTGGCACCTTAACTTCATTTCGCCAATCAGCGTCCTCGGATCTGGCACCTTAACTTCATTTATCACACCAAGCAGCCAAGAGTTACTGACCCCTGACTACTGACTATGATGATCGGAGCAACTCCACACACGGCATTTCAGCCGCCCCCAAATTGAATAAGGTCTCTCTTTCTCCAGAATCCATTTGAGAGAACTGACTTGCGAGTTGTGTGTTTTGAGGTAGTTTTTGTATTTATTTATGGGACCAGTGAGCTAGCTAAGCGGAACCTAGATTTGCGTTAGTGTCAGTTAAAATGGCGTCCATTAACGGTTGGCTAATGTTACTTTGTTAACTAGCTAACAGCTACTACTCAGTGTAGCTCACTGAGTAATTCTGGCAAGTCGAGCTAGCTTAGCTACAGGGTTGCCAACTCTGTATATGATTCCACATATATGATTCAATACGTTACTAGTTCGTTAGCTCTGGCGCCATCCACCGGCGATATAACACTGAATCTATGTCCATTTTACGTTCGCCAACCCCCCCCCCCCCCCCCCCCGCTCAACAAAATACACTCGCCACCGGCTCCAGGTTAAAATCTCACTCCAAGCGAACGTCAAAAGTTGGCAACCCTGTAGCTAGTGTTTGAGGACTGTTAGCTAGGATAGCTAATTGGTCATGCTAGTATCTTAATGCACTCCTTGAGTTTCAAAGTTGTCTTATATCTCTACTGTTATCAACACACAACTCACGTTACAGCTGAAACTTTGGGTAGTTACTGTTTGTACTGGTATCAACACAACTCTCTCTACAGCTGAAACTTAAGGTAGTTTTGTGTAAAGTAGCTTTTCCTTTGGATACCTAACTCATAGTTAGATGACAGAAGGCCACTGCATAACTTTAATGCAAGCCTTATTTTTGTTTTACAATGTTTTCCTTTAGTTAATAAATCAGTCAATTTTTTTTTCGATGTGAAAGTCCATGAAAACTGTTTCCCATCTCAAAATAATAATACATACAAGCTAAGATTGTAAAGCTGTTTCAGCAAACACATGGACAGCCAGTCAAACTAGGCTGCACAAGCCGCGTAAAACCGCTTTGCAAATTACACTACTGTCATTTGTATAGTATAAGAGGCCATCCAGCAATATTTGGGTCAGAACAAATGTGTTGGGTAATATTACTATGCGTGTAAGATTCTGTAATACAATGATGCATTATTGTATTTTCTATCTGAGCACATTAGAGCTGTATGTAAAGATACCGACCGTTTGGTTGATTTTTAATGCCAGTTAATGACTGGCTATTTCACAGAGCACTCGTAGTTTGTGCTGAGTTGTATTGGGGTGGCTGTTGAAACAGAATGTCACAAACACACCCACCTAGAATATTCTTCACCAGCCGCCGCTGACAGCCATGCTACCTCAACAGCAGCACTGACTGGAGATGCGGTGCTGGGTCGTGTTATCTCACGTATTGTTTATGACCAGAGGGTTTTCAGGCACACACGCACACACTGAAAGCATTATTTTTTTGTTGTCCTTAGCAAGTAACATAAGAACGTATATGTGTGTGTGTGTGTGTGTGTGTGTGTGTGAGTGTGAGTGAGTGAGAGAGAGAGAGAGAGAGAGAGATCTCTGGTCAAGCACTATGTTGATAATATCAAAGCTGGAGCAAGTCAGTATAAGGCCAATAGGTGAGTGGTCAGGTAAATGTCATCATGCAAAGGAACACACACACACACACACACACACACACACACACTTTCACTCTTGATCTCCTGCAGTAAAAACACACACTCTCGCTTTCGATCTCCTGCTGTAAAGACTGGAGGCCTTTTAAGGCAGTGAGTCACCTGCACTAGACGTGGAGCTAGTTGCAAGCCAGGACAAACAAGTGATGACCTGTAAATATATGTAAATATATGTAAATATAAACGTTTGTGACATTATCTCCACACATAGCTCTCTCTCTCTCTCTTTCTCTCTCTCTGTGTGTGTGTGTGTGTGTTTGTGTGTGTGTGTGTGTGTGTGTGTGTGTGTGTGTGTGTGTGTGTGTGTGTGTGTGTGTGTGTGGAGTTCCATCTCACAGAGGTTTGTCTCCATTATCAGGTTGCTCTGCAGGTTGGGACCTGGATTTCAGTATAGCTACTCTGTGACTGAGTCTTCCGTAAGCGGTGCTATAAATACAGCTGGAACAGAAACAGAACTGGACTGCCTACAGAAGCAACAGGGATATATGTGCCTCCCCTCTGCCATTTCACACGCAGAGTTGAGAGGTAAATGTGTTGTCATGGTTATCTTAATAACTGGAGCGCTTGTGTGTTTGTGTTTGAGTGCAGAATAACTTTTTAAAACATGTTGGATTCCAAAATTCATTAAGCCAGAGTCTCACTCCACTTAACAAACAAGTACTGATGGCAAATGTCTATGACCCCTGGTGTGTGTGTATGTGTGTGTGTGTGTGTGTGTGTGTGTGTGTGTGTGTGTGTGTGTGTGTGTGTGTGTGTGTGTGTGTGTGTGTGTGTGTGTGTGTGTGAGGAGGAGCTAGGCTAGAAGATGAAAGAGATCACGCTTTTTCCAGACATGTAGAAAAAGTGTTTGTGTGAGGCTGTTTCAGATTCATTAAATTCACAATAAAATATTTGCATGCACTGTGTGCCTGTGTATGTGTGTGCGTGTGCACGTGTATGTGTGTGCGTGTGCACGTGCGTATGCCTGCATTTGCATCTGCATATGTGTGTGTGTTGTATTGTGAAGCTGCTGAACACAAGAGAACAGAATTGGGAATAAGAATGGAATACTTTAAACGTAAATAAGATGACTGCCACAGACAGTACAACATCGCCCCCGTGTGGTCAGCTGGCAAATGACATGAATCTAAATGTAAGCCAAATGATGTCATGTTTTTATTGGAAGTGCATGTGTCTTCCTTGGAGAAAGATGAGTTCTAACACGTTCCCTGACCTCTAATCAGCAAACAGCTGGTCTTCACACACAAATATTTACACACACACACACACACACACACACACACACACACACACACACACACACACACACACACACACACAGCGCAACTCTCCATGGGAGTATGAGCAGTTCACATGTGGAGTTTGCATCATATTTTGTTGATGGCAATGACACATGAATATGTGTGTGTGTGTGTGTGTGTGTGTGTGTGTGTGTGTGTGTGTGTGTGTGTGTGTGTGTGTGTATGCATATGTATATATGTCATATCTCCATTCTCCATGGAGCTTACCCCTTCAGGATAAGCTTAACACCAAGCTACATGGATATATGTCTTTTTTCTACGTGACCACTGTATCAGCCTCTCTCTCTGTCTGTCTGTGTCTTCAACAGCCTTCTCTCTGTCTGTCTGTGTCTTCACCAACCTTCTCTCTGTCTGTCTGTGTCTTCACCAACCTTCTCTCTGTCTGTCTGTGTCTTCACCAGCCTTCTCTGTCTGTCTGTGTCTTCACCAACCTTCTGTCTGCCTTTCTGTATCCACTCTTGTCTGTCTCTGCACTCTCTGTCACTCTTTTCTCACTCCATTTGTCCCTTTGTAACAGTAGCATAATGCAGTAGTGTAACGCAGTAGTGTAACACTAGCGTAACGCAGTAGTGTAACACAGTAGTGTAACAGTAGTGTAACATTTGCATAACAAAGTAACGTAACAGTAGCATAATGCAGTAGTGTAACGCAGTAGTGTAACGCAGTAGTGTAACAGTAGTGTAACACAGTAGTGTAACATTAGCATAACAAAGTAACGTAACAGTTGCATAATGCAGTAGTGTAACACAGTAGTGTAACGCAGTAGTGTAACGCAGTAGTGTAACACTAGTGTAACGCAGTAGTGTAACGCAGTAGTGTAACAGTAGTGTAACACAGTAGTGTAACATTAGCATAACAAAGTAAAGTAAGAGTTGCATAATGCAGTAGTGTAACACAGTAGTGTAACACAGTAGTGTAACAGTAGCATAACAGTGTAACAGTAGCTTAATACAGCAGCAAATCACAATGGTGTAACACAGTAGTGTAACAGTGTAACGCAGTAGTGTAACAGCAGTGTAACAGTGTAACTCAGTAGTGTAACAGTGTAACACAGTAGTGTAACAGCAGTGTAACAGTGTAACGCAGTAGTGTAACAGCAGTGTAACAGTGTAACTCAGTAGTGTAACAGTAACGCAGTAGTGTAACAACAGTGTAACAGTGTAACACAGTAGTGTAACAGCAGTGTAACAGTGTAACTCAGTAGTGTAACAGTGTAACACAGTAGTGTAACAGCAGTGTAATGCAGCTTCCCTCATGTCCTGCACCACCCCTCTGAAACATCAGCTTTCAAGCACTGTAAGGTGCTGTCACTATAGTAGCACTACATTGTATGATGAGTCTTGGTAAACCTACAGACTGCAGTTTTATCTCTGCTGTCTGCAGAAATCACTCTGTGCACTCTCTCTCTCTCTCTGTGTGTGTGTGTGTGTGTGTGTGTGTGTGTGTGTGTGTGTGTGTGTGTGTGTGTGTGTGTGTGTGTGTGTGCAAGTGCTGATTTTCCTGGTGTATACATCTTTCTATACAGACTGCCCATGTATATAAACAGACAGCATGATTGTGTCTGTGGTTTACATCATATTATAATGTTTTGTAGTAATATAATTCAGAGATGTTCAACTTGTACTGCAGTACACAAGCTTTGCAGAGCAACAGGACATTTCAGACAGAGGCCCTTAATCTTACAAACACACACACACACACACACACACACACACAGGCCCTTCATCAGCTGTGCAAGCAAAGTGCTTCTGAATTTGTAGGAGGAAAAAGTAAAAAATTATATATCACACATACTGTATATATGGATGGATGCTCTGACAGGCCGCAGACTTAAAACTTGTGTTTTTAATTAAGTTACCTGTATTATTTAACCTGTGTGATTTGATCAGTGTATTTTAAATCCTTTAAGAATGACACAGACTAAGTGGTTCACATCTAGTGTGGCGTGTTTAATAGCTGCTCTTCTGATCACGCGCTCCTTCTCTCTCTTTAATCTCTCTTTACCATTCCTTAGATATATTCTTAGGATTCGTCCAATCAGATTCTGTTCACTGCTCACAAAACTCCTCCTCTCACTATTTGTCACCTAGCAACAGAGCACTGTTGTTTCAGGCTGGGCTGGTCCTCGAATAGTACATGGTTATTTAATTTTTCCTCTTCTATTCCTCTCTCTCTCTCTGTCTCTCTCTCCCTCTTCTCTGCTCCTCTCTTCTATTAGTTTTTCATTTCATTTTCAACCAATTTTCTCCATCCCTCTGTTGTTCTTCCATTGCAGTGTTTCAGTCACTTACATATACTCCCATGAACACACACACACACACACACACACACACACACACACACACACACACACACACACACAAACACACCGAAACAAATGAAAATGAATAATTAAATTCTAAATGTCATCAGTTTGTAGATAGAACTGTCTCTTTCAGCTCATGTCATATATGACTGTGTTTGGTGCAGGAGTTACATATCCGGACACGGACGTGGCCTCCGGTTCAAACCCTTCTTAGGTGTGTCTGCATGTGGGGCCCCATCACTGCAACAGTGCTGGAGATTTCAGCCCAGAGGCGGGGTCCTCTTCAGCAGGGATGTGCACATACACTCATACAGCCAGGAAGGGGTAAAGCGTTAGGGTGTGGGGGTTAGGGGGTGGAGATTAGGAAGTTAGGGTGTGGGGGTTATGGTGTGGACGTTAGGGTGTTAGGGTGTGGGGGTTATTGGGTTGAGATTAAGAAGTTAGGGTGTGGGGGTTAAGGTGTGGACGTTAGGGTGTTAGGGTGTGGGGGTTATGGTGTGGACATTAGGGTGTTAGGGTGTGGGTGTTAGGGGGTTGAGATTAAGAAGTTAGGGTGTGGGGGTTATGGTGTGGACGTTAGGGTGTTAGGGTGTGGGGGTTATGGTGTGGACGTTAGGGTGTTAGGGTGTGGGGGTTATTGGGTTGAGATTAGGAAGTTAGGGTGTGGGGGTTAAGGTGTGGACGTTAGGGTGTTAGGGTGTGGGGGTTATTGGGTTGAGATTAGGAAGTTAGGGTGTGGGGGTTATGGTGTGGACGTTAGGGTGTTAGGGTGTGGGGGTTATGGTGTGGACGTTAGGGTGTGGGGGTTATGGTGTGG
The DNA here is from genome assembly GCF_052324685.1 of Brachyhypopomus gauderio. NCBI lineage: Eukaryota > Metazoa > Chordata > Actinopteri > Gymnotiformes > Hypopomidae > Brachyhypopomus > Brachyhypopomus gauderio. Next base: position 52,773,040 of record NC_135211.1, read on the forward strand.
ACGTTAGGGTGTTAGGGTGTGGGGGTTATTGGGTTGAGATTAGGAAGTTAGGGTGTGGGGGTTATGGTGTGGACGTTAGGGTGTTAGGGTGTGGGGGTTATGGTGTGGACGTTAGGGTGTTAGGGTGTGGGGGTTATGGTGTGGACGTTAGGGTGTTAGGGTGTGGGGGTTATGGTGTGGACGTTAGGGTGTTAGGGTGTGGGGGTTATGGTGTGGACGTTAGGGTGTGGGGGTTATGGTGTGGACGTTAGGGTGTTAGGGTGTGGGTGTTATGGTGTGGACGTTAGGGTGTTAGGGTGTGGGGGTTATGGTGTGGACGTTAGGGTGTTAGGGTGTGGGTGTTAGGGTGTGGGTGTTAGGGTGTGGGTGTTAGGGCAGGGCCTGGTGTGAAGAAGCAGAATGCTACCCAACGCTTCTCAGGACTCTGAGTCCCAGCTGTAATAGCACCACCACTGACTCTGAGTCTGTGTGATGGAAACATCAGAACGTTTGTATCCACAGCTCCATATATTAGTGCTGGAACATCAGTTGCTATGGGAGATAAACCAGGACCCCTGTGAGGATAAGTAAAGGCTCGCGGTGGTGGTCTTTGAGACCCCGTCCTCCATTTTGTGTCAGGGGCGTTCGGTGGCACTGTGTGCAGCTGGAGATGGCCACGCACGCAGATGTTCCTGTCAGGGGCGGAGAGGGGGGACGAGGGGGGACGATGGGCGGAGAGGGGGGCTCTAACTTCTGCATTCTGAAGGAGGGATGAAGAGAGTCATTACCGCAAACGAGAGTGGAGCACTCTGTGCACATCCGCCTAGGAGCAAAGAAAATGAGAGAGAGGGAGAGGGAGGGAGAGAGAAAGGGAGAGAGCAGAAGGGAAAAGCTAGCAAGCAGATGTTTCTCATCATGAAATGTCACAAGTGGATGTAGATTTGTGTGTGTGTGTGTGTGTGTGTGTGTGTGTGTGTGTGTGTGTGTGTGAGAGCGACATACTACATATTCATCATGTACATTTGCAGGTGCACTACAGCACTGCAATAGTTTTCTTTTGACATCCTTTGTACTTAATGCATATGCACGGAGTTATGCATTACAATTGTGTGTGTGTGTGTGTGTGTGTGTGTGTGTGTGTGTGTGTGAGAGAGAGGGGGGGGGGGGGTGGGAGGTCTCTGGCTTGCTGGGCTGGTTTTCCATGTCTGGTGTTGTGGTTGACATATTACTGGTGTTGTGGTTGTCCTAACACTGGTGTGGTGGTTGACCTATTACTGGTGTTCAGAGGTGTCAAGTAACGCAGTACAAATACTTTGTTACCTTACTTAAGTAGAAATTTTGGGTATCTATACTTTTCTGGAGTAATTATTTTTTATCCAACTTTTTATGGCCACTCCTTAAGTTTTAGAAATAGCCTCGTTATTCCTATTTCATTTTGGCTTGGTCTCAATCTGGCTTGTCATCGTTAAAAAACTATCCAGATAAAGAGTGGATTTTATTGTGGTAGGATCAGAAGTATAAACATACACCATTCCCACACCCTACTGCTTTGTGTGCGATTCATCATGGCATTTTCCCCTTATATTACATTTACTTTTAAGTAGTTTAAGTAGTTTTGAAACCAGTACTTTTACACTTTTACTTGAGTAAAAAGATTGAGTTGATTCATCAACTTCTACAGAAGTATTTTTAAACCCTAGTAGCTATACTTCTATCCAAGTAATGAATGTGAATACGTTTGATACCTTTGCTGGTGTCTTTGAAGTGACTTTGAATGTGACATGGTTGTTGGTGCCAGATGGGCTTGTTTGAGTATTTCAGAAACTACTGATCTACTGGGATTTTCATGCACAACCATCTCTAGGGTTTACAGGGAATGGTCCAAAAAAGAGAAAATATCCAGTGAGCGGTGGTTCTGTGAGCCCAAATGCCTTGTTGATGCCAGAGGTCAGAGGAGAATGACCAGACTGGTTCGAGCTGATAGAACAGCTACAGTAACTCAAATAACCAGTAGTTACAACAGAGGCATGCAGAAGAGCATCTCTGAACACACAACACATCGAACCTTGAGGTGGATGGGCTACACTGGGTGCCACTCCTGTCAGTTAAGAACAATAGGCTACTGAGGCTACAATTCGAACAGGCTTACCAAAATTGAAGATTGAAAAAAACGTTGCCTGGTCTGATGAGTCTTGGATTTTTGGATGGTAGGGTCAGAAAAATTTGGCATCAACAACATGAATGCATTTATGACCACAGTGTACCCATCTTCTAATGGCTACTTCCAGCAGGATAACGCGCCATGTCATAAAGCGTGAATCATCTCAGACTGGTTTCTTGAACACAACAATAGGTTCAATTTACTCGAATGGCCTCCATAGTCACCAGATCTCAATCCAATAGAGCACCTTTGGGGAGAATGGAGAAGTGAGTATTGAGGAGTGAGAATGGAGGAGTGTGTATGAAGGAGTATGGAAGAGAGAATGGTGGTGTGAGTATGGAGGAGTGAGTATGGAATAATTGAGCACAATTATGTACCTGCTACAAAATTACTGCCTCTATTCATTATGTCGTCTCTGCTTGTGTGTGTAACTTCTTCTAACAACCACATCTCATATCTCTTTCTCTCTGTCTCTCTCTCTCTCTGTCTCTCTCTCTCTCTCTCTCTCTCTCTCTCTCTCTCTCTCACACACACACACACACACACACACACACTAACTTCATGGCTCAGTTGAAGTTTATGAGTAATTTAACTGCTGTATACTCTGAACTGTTGTAATTAGAAGGTAAGTTAAATGTAGCAACCGTTTTGGCCCATTCATTTTTACTACGGTTTATGTTAGTTTGAATTGGTTTGAAACTATGGTAACTGTACTTTGAGTATATTTGAATTGGTTTTAAATGGGTTTCCTTTGCTCTAGGCTTGCTGTAACTCACATAGCTGTAGAAATCACAGATAAGACGATCTGTTCCTGTCATGCTCAACTTGCGTCCTGGACTGATTACTTTAAGTGTTTTGCAAGCTGTTCTGTTCTGAACAGATCTCTCCCTCACACACACATGTCTGAACTAACCTTCCTCACACACACACACACACGTCTGAACTAACCTTCCTCACACACACGTCTGAACTAACCTTCCTCACACACACGTCTGAACTAACCTTCCTCTCTCTCACACACACGTCTGAACTAACCTTCCTCTCTCACACACACACGTCTGAACTAACCTTCCTCTCTCTCACACACACGTCTGAACTAACCTTCCTCTCTCACACACACGTCTGAACTAACCTTCCTCACACACACACACGTCTGAACTAACCTTCCTCTCTCACACACACACGTCTGAACTAACCTTCCTCTCTCTCACACACCTGAACTAACCTTCCTCTCTCACACACACACGTCTGAACTAACCTTCCTCTCTCTCACACACCTGAACTAACCTTCCTCTCCCTCACACACACATCTAAACTAACCTTCCCCTCTCACACACACACACACGTCTGAACTATCCTTCCTCTCTCTCACACACACGTCTGAACTAACCTTCCTCTCTCACACACACACACGTCTGAACTAACCTTCCTCTCTCACACACACACGTCTGAACTAACCTTCCTCTCTCACACACACACGTCTGAACTAACCTTCCTCTCTCTCACACACACGTCTGAACTAACCTTCCTCTCTCTCACACACACGTCTGAACTAACCTTCCTCTCTCACACACACACATCTGAACTAACCTTCCTCTCTCTCACACACACGTCTGAACTAACCTTCCTCTCTCTCACACACACACGTCTGAACTAACCTTCCTCTCTCACACACATACACACACACACACACACACACACACACACACACACACACACACACACACACACACACACACACACACACACACACACATCTAAACAGACCTCTCCACCTTGTACACAAATCTGAATAGACCTCTCTCTCATACACACATCTGAGTAGATTTCATTGCTTGTGGCCACATGCAGACACTCTCTCTCTGTCCTCCTGTCATTACCTTGCCTGCACCTACTCCATTTCATTAATGCGTTACAAATGGGCTGTTTGGATCCTGAGTGTTTAAAGATCAGGAACATCAGGATGAATCCGCTTCTCCTGTCTGCTTGGTTGTTCTGTGAGATTATGTCCTGTCAAGACCACCGCGTGGGACCAGACGCAAATAAATATGGTGTCAAGCTGTGTGTGTGTGAGTGTGTGTGTGTTCTTGAATGCATGTGTACCAGGGATATGTGCTGATGACGGTGGCAGTGGTGATGGTTATTGAGAGCGGTCTGAATGAGACCAGAATGAGATAGATGAGGGCTCTATCTCTCTCTCTCTCTCTCTCTCTCTCTCTCTCTATATATATATATATATATATATATATATATATATATATATATATACACACACACACACACACACCATAATGCTATGCTGTTATGCTATTATGCCATTAGGACCAGCTCTGATATTTCTAGACCCTGGTAGAGCTGTAATATTTAGACATGCTGTGCCAGTCGGCTGCTCTGACATGTCTTTGTGTATCCATGAGGAAGCCCACACCAGAGTTCAGAAACAGACACGCCCCACCAGAAGGGGCGGAGGAAAGGCATGGCTCTGTGATGCTTTGGAAATAATTAAACGGAATTCTGTTCTTTTCCAGATCTGAGACGGCTCATTGATGCATGACCTCACTTCCTGTTTGTCTCTCTTCCTCTTGTGCTAGCGTTCACCGTGCAGCTTTAAATAAGTCCCTTGCTGACACTGAAATACGGCCAATCAGCTGGTCAGGATTTGTTTTTGGTTTGCTCATGGTCCTCAGAAAGGTCCCACTCATCATCGCCACCTGGTGTCCTGAGACAGAAGGACATGTCAAGCATCTTTGGCCAAAGTTCTCTGCAAAGCTCCGTCAGCCTCCCTTAGGCCTGGTCCGTTCCATACAGACCACACCCACTTCCACGTGTAGCCAATCAGAACTATTACTAATGCTTTTCCTTCAATCCATGTCACTCGAACAAGCCAGTCCCCTATATCCCCTAATCCCCAAACCCTCCAACTCTCTCTCTCTCTCTCTCTCTCTCTCTCTCTCCCACTTTGTCACCAGAAGTTGTTTTATGCTAACTCTTGTGTCTTTTTACTAACCAAACAGCTTTAAAACGTTTCCAGTTTGATTTGTGCTTTTGTGTTGTTTCCTTACCTTTGTGTTTGTTTGAGATGACTAACATCGTCTCATTCACGGAATGTTGGACCATCTGTTGTTTTAACTTAACTCGCGTGACTGAGTACTAACCTCTTTATGATATTTTTTTCAATTGACAAACCCTTCAATGAAGAGATTATATATATTTATATTAGAGTAATGCTTTTATTTCTACATTTGACTGATTTACATTATGCAACCATTAGAAATATCTGCTTCAGAACTCAACAAAAATTACCAGTTGGTCTACACACATCTACTTAAAAAGAATCTATTAGAGAAATATTTCTTCACTACAGATATCGAACAGCTTTAATGACCTTTATTGAGTTCACGGTTTGTCACTGTTATATTTTTTTTCTTCTCCTGTTTTCTCTTAAAGCACTCAGGCATTGGACACGCTATGGTAAACAAACTGCATTATATGGTAGATATCATTCTAATCGTCTTCTTCTTTGGTTTGCCCTGGATTTGCGTTTCTTCTTTCTGTTCTGTTTGCTTTTACTGACCACACAAACGTCCCATCGGCCTCAAGGTAGCAAGATAAAGTCCGACACTCACATCTCCCTTCTGTTCTCTGTTCTTTCTTTTTTCTTTTCTTTTTCTATTGAATGTTGTACTGTATCTGCCCATCCAATGCTCCCTGAACCTGCGAGGTCTAAATATATCAATAATTCTGATTCTAAGATGAATCAAAATTATATATATTCAGCTCTAGCGAGTCAGAGATGTCAGGACGAATTTCATCTCGATTCCTGTAGCTCCTCCTTCTTTCTTATCTGCAACAGTGAAATTACACCACATACTTCAGATCAGTTTTGGGCTCCATGACATGAAGGACTTAGTAGAGCTCAGCAGACCTCCATGTGCCCTGTGTTACGACTCCCGGGTCAAGCAGTAAGAATGTGAAAGTAGTACAAGGAAGACCTTAAACGGCATAATCACACTTCAGTCACAGCTGTAACGAGTAATGTAAGTAATGCCTCTAACCTTAACACCCTAACACCGTAACACCCTAACCCCTAACCCTACAGGGACAATAGTTCCTTCTTTTCTGACTTAAATGCCTGATGTCAGGCTTATGTTTTTCTTATCACCACGTATAATTAAAACCTGTGTATATTCTGTATATGGTGATGCTAAACTCCAGCTTAGAGTGTCACCAGTTATTTTCAGGTGCTGAAATTATAAGAGGAAAGTTCCAAAGCAGATAATCACTGGATGCATGTCTGATTTAAGTCAACACCATTGGACTCCTATGTCTGATTTAGGTCTGATTTAATATAAGAATTAAGTGGTCTACATAGCAATGAAGAGGCCACATTTGCATTCTGTTTATCGTATAATATGGTGATAGTGGTATTAAATAAAACCACCACCATCAACTACGGATATTCATGATAAATGATAAGTAAGGATATTTATGATTTTGATGATTACTATGTAGTATAATAGTGCTACAATGAATATTATCTGTGCAAATGGAACAACACGTTTCTTCTGTTTTTAATGAATAACTTTATTAATTTCACTGCACAGTACTTAGTTACTCCCACATTAATTATTTAATTGAATTGCTTAATCAGACCTTGTTTGCACACTGGAAAATAACATAATTAACAAACATGAGTTATTAGCTTTAATATGCCATAATATTAGTGTCATGGAAAATAATTTAATCATTTATTGCTTGAGTTATTCTAGACAAACAGCTGTTGTGTGAATTTGAGTTGGACCATTTAGCTCATAAATATTGCATTAGGAGTCTTATTATCAATGAAATTACCCTGCACAACAAACCCCTTTTTATGAAATGTAATCATTAATTAAAATACAATGTCATTGTGTTGCGTTATGTAACAAAAATTATTCTGTCACTTTACATGATGGCGTTTTCATGTCTGACTGCCTGACGCAGGACTCGTCGTAACACTGGGTTCTGTTGGGCTGCAGGACTTTCAGGATGTGTGCATGAACACACATCAAGGGGCCTTTATCTGGCCTCTTATTAGAATTAATGATTTCTTGGACAATTACATATATATTACACACATACACACACTGTTCAAAGAGTGTCCCCAGAGAGCCTAGTGATGACCTCACACCCTTTGCTCTGATAGTGACCTCACTCCCTTCCTCGACCCCGCTAAAAAAAACAAGTGAGAGAGAATAGACTTTTGTTCCACAGTGAGTAGAAAGATGAGATAGAGACGGGTTGGAGACGCTTTATAGACTAGTTAGTGACAATTTACAGATGGGTTGGAGACGCTTTATAGACCAGTTAGTGACAGTTTACAGATGGGTTGGAGACGCTTTATAGACCAGTTAGTGACAGTTTACAGATGGGTTGGAGACGGTTTATAGACCAGTTAGTGGCAGTTTATAGACCGGTTAGTGACAGTTTACAGACGGCTTAAAAATGGCTTAAAGACGGTTTACAGACAGGTTAGTTGACGATTTACAAACAAACGGCTTGAAGACGGATTGGAGACAGTTTTAGAGACGGCTTAGTGACGGTTTACAGATGGGTTGGAGACAGGTTAGTAATGGGTTGGAGATGTGTTGGAGATGGCTTACAGACAGGTGAGCCCTGCACACTGTGTTCAACACACAGGGTTCAAAGGTAAGAATGTCAGACAGTTAAAAATGAATTAGACAGTGTAGGACAACTCATGATAAGATATTTAAATAAGAATTTTTATAAGCATATAATTACTATGCCTTAGGGCTGTGCATATTTATTCCTTGGCTATAAGCCAGCAAGGAATTTACAGCCATCTTAGCACATCTTAGCTAAATACATGTGTTCATGACTGATGTGCTTGTGGATGAGTAAGTCATAGGCCCCAGACCTCCAGACCTCTCTCCTCACTGCAAGATGGAAGTCTTCTTGCACTCTCTCCTCTGTTTTTTTTCCTGTTCCTTAACCCTTAACATCGTAAGTTTTTTCCAACTTCCCGAGGTCTCTGTTTTTATTTAACTGCTGTTTCTTTATTTATTTGTTTATGTCATTCTTGCATGGTTTTCACTGGCTTGCATTTCTCCAGTCTCCATCTTGGGCGAGTTTCTGTGCTGCCCAAGCCAAGAGTGTTTTGGTTTGCACAAGTGTTTGGACCATCTTTCAGATTAATTTTGCTTTCTTTCATGTCGCCTTCAGATTAACCCATCACAACAGTTCGTGTTTGTGGACTTTTTTTTCTGTTGGTTTTCCTGTCTGGCTCCATATTTTGGAGTGCTGCTCCCTGCGTTTCTTTCTTTGCCACACCCTCTCCCATTGCTTCAGGCTTCGGTTGGCTTTTGTTTTGTCTGAGCTCTGTGCCAGTGTCGTGTGCTAAACTGCCTCCTCAACCTCCCCGTCCCGCTCAGCTGCACGGCTTCTTATCCACCATGCTAGCACTTTTGGATGGATCGTTTTTGTTTCTTCTCAACTTTGATCAAACCCTTCTCACCAAGAAACCTGAGAATTCTGACCAATCCGATTTGATGTTCAAATCAAAATTGCAGATTACGCAGATTTCTCCAATTGACTGTTCCAAGTGCATTTGTTCTATTTTGTACTAAATTTACTAAAAACAAAATCTGTTACTAATACAACTGTTTAAATCAAACCTTTGTTGTAACTGTACTAACAACCATTTTTGTGTCTGACTCTCCCTTACTAAAGTACTAACCGATTTTCCTCATTCTTCAGTCCAATACCTTAACACTCAAACTACCCCAGGCTCAGTAACTGCCCCTGTCCCCAAACCCCTACTGCCCCGTCCTACTTCAGTCCCCAGATGTGTCCTGCCTTACTGGCCACTTGCTCACAGACATTGTGCAGAAGTTGTAATCACAGATTATTGGACTACCTCATATTGTTCTCAAGCCCAAAGAGACTATGGATTGTCATCGAGCTGCCAACCACCTGTGCAAAGGTCCACTGATATAAACTATAAAATATAAATTATATGTTATAAACTCAAAGTCATGATCAATGTGTTTCACTCGTTAAACTTTGAGGGTGTTCATTGTTTACATATTTGTTTGATTGTTTTTTAACAAATGTATTGTGACGTTTCTGTTCCACTGGTCTCTCTGTAAGTTAGAGGTAAGTAATGATAAAGCCAGGGCAGATGGAGTGTGTCTGGCTGAAGGCACTGATAGGCTATATTCCAAACACAGCACATTGTATGTACTGATCAAGTAAGGCAGATTGCTTCTCATCTAAATGGGTCACGTTGGTCTAAAATATTTTGCTATAGCTTCACAGTTGCACAGGTGTTCACAGTAGTTTTGCATGCACAATGTGCCGATCACCTAAAAGGTTTATGTGTGTCTGTGACTGAATTAAACGTATTTATATAGCGCTGAGTATGTGAGTGTGTCTCATATGAAGTCAGCCGTTTTAAAGTACTAATCAGCTCACACTTGGTATGATCAAACGCTTAACTATTCTGAAATTCATGTTAAAACATCAGTTATTTGTGTAGTAGGTCTCAGAAAGACTGTTGTGGTCTCCAGAGGTGGAGCCGTATGCTTCTCTCACGTTCTGGGAGTCTTGCTGCTGTCTGCTGTTGCTCGCTGAGACGCTTGGACCAGGGCAATTCTGAATGCTCTTCACAACATAAAGCTGACTGCAAAGGCAGTCAGTCTGTCACAGATGATGCGAGATTGGAAGAATGGCCTGTCAGCTCACTTTTAATATATATGAAGTAGATTCTGCAAACTCCCCAAAATCAATGCATCAATATGAAATAATTATCTCCGATCTGACAGGCGATCAATTTTGCTGTATTTATTAGAATGGTCCTTTGACAGCAAGATGGAGAATTTCATCTGAGAAAACCAGCTTAATTGTTGTGGCGTGCTAGAGTGGTGTCCTCTATGGTGAATTACACCTCAGCAGTTTCTGCAGAACCAGAGAGCCCAGAACTATGGGAGATTCAGGGTTGGAGAAATAAAATAGTGAATGAGGGAGGAGGTGAGTGTAAGGATATGAGGGTAAGAGTGAGAGGAGGTGAGAGAGGGTTAACCAGGATGGTTAGTAGAGGGTTAACCAGGATGGATAGTAGGGGCTCAACAAGGATGGTGAGTAGAGGGTTAACCAGGATGGTTAGTAGAGGCTTCACCAGGATGGTGAGTAGAGGGTTAACCAGGATGGTTAGTAGGGGCTTCATCAGGATGGTTAGTAGAGGGTTAACCAGGATGGTTAGTAGAGGCTTCACCAGGATGGTGAGTAGAGGGTTAACCAGGATGGTTAGTAGAGGCTTCACCAGGATGGTGAGTAGAGGGTTAACCAGGATGGTTAGTAGGGGCTCAACAAGGATGGTTAGTAGGGGCTTCACCAGGATGGTTAGTAGAGGCTTCACCAGGATGGTGAGTAGAGGGTTAACCAGGATGGTTAGTAGGGGCTTCACCAGGATGGTTAGTAGGGGCTTCACCAGGATGGTGAGTAGAGGGTTAACCAGGATGGTTAGTAGGGGCTTCACCAGGATGGTTAGTAGGGGCTTCACCAGGATGGTTAGTAGGGGCTTCACCAGGATGGTTAGTAGAGGCTTCACCAGGATGGTTAGTAGGGGCTTCACCAGGATGGTTAGTAGAGGGTTAACCAGGATGGTTAGTAGGGGCTTCACCAGGATGGTTAGTAGAGGCTTCACCAGGACGGTTAAGGGGTTGTGCCCATGTGGGACCTTCTCTCTCATGCTCTTAGGAGGACTGTCATGCTTTAATGCTCTCACCATATTTTGTGCTACCATATTTGAACACTATTTCTCTAGCTCGTTACTGTGCAGCTTACAGATATGCTGAAGAGAGAGAGGGAGAATTACATTAAAGCAATGGGAGAGAAATGAGTAGGGGGGGGCAGTGAGACAGGTGGTCTTACCAGATTGCAGCATGTATGCAGTGTTAATGTAGGTGTGGTTAGATGTTGACCACCTGTCATAATTTTATGGCTCATAATTGTATTTCAGTGGCCTTAACTTTTATCATGCGCCTGGCAAGCTGGAGAAGAACACGGATATTTAATTCATTTACACCGCACTCGTGACTTGTACTCCCTTGTCATGGAGTTAATGTTAGCCTTGCGGCTAGCCTGAGGGTGCTCAGCCTCTAGAGACCTCAGCCTGTGCAACTCCAGACGCTTCTCCTAAGTGCTCAGCCCATCCTGAGCTAGCAGGGTGGAGATAGGAGTGGGAGGTGGTGCCACCACACCGTCCTCCTTTGACCAGAGGAGCATACATGTAGGAGGTGCTTCAGATGGACAGGAGGGTGTGGCAGACCTCTCTGTGCTCACACCTGCTGACCTGGCAGTCTACTGTTGCTACGGCAGCAGGTCACCTCTAAGTCCTCCCATGTGTTTGCAGCAGATTTGGTTATTTGACAGGTGTGGCAATATCT
>NC_135211.1:52789625-52837125 GCF_052324685.1 Brachyhypopomus gauderio
GGAACTGTGGCGTGAGAGCGTGTGAAAACGGTTAAATGCGTGTGTCTCACGCTCAATGCGTGAGAGCTGGCAACCCTGGCATGCTCTTTTGCACCCATGGCCGTATCTCGACAAAATGTTCCAGTTTTCTGAACGGATGAATCATTCCTATCGTTTTAAATGCATGCTTTGTTTGCCAAAAACAAACTATATAACTGCATACCAAAATTCACCGTCCCACCTGAGGAAGTATATTACGGTATGCAGCCTAAATGTTTTGTTAAGTGACTATGTAGACAGACGAGCTTTGCAGTAAGGCTAGTGAAATGACTTTGCCTGCTCACTCCACTGCTAGGTCTGCTAGGATCACTATAAATAATGTTAACATTATATTGGCAAGTAATTCAAACTACGGAAACATCAATAAGGGAAACCGTGTGGGTTAATCGAATCTTGTCAAATAATGTTTCCATTCTAATGTCAGTGTAGAATTAATGTCAATAATTCTAATGTGGCTGTGATTTCTAGTTTGAAAAGAGTTTGTTAGCATGTTGGGTGGCATGGAGTTGGTGGGCTTTAGCCATACTGCAAAAGGTTGTAGCAAGGTTAGACTACCAAGATGCCACACTGCTAATTTTACTTTGTCTTTGTTTATATTGACTGTAGCATAATGTTGTATTGGATGACTGAATACCTAACTAGCAAAGAGAGAAAACCGTCATTTTATTATTGACTTTTAATATGGTAACATAATTTGCTTAAACAGGTTAGGCTAGGCTAATCAGTGTATTGTGGTTTTAGAAAATGTTTTTGTTCCTTAAACTAAAGTGTAGGTTAAACTTTTCTGCTACCACTACCTGAATGATGTACATCATTGGAATATGCCTTATGGATTATTATCAAAGACTGTATGAATATTATGCCCAAAGAGGATTTGGTAGGATGTATAATACTTTTAAACTATAACTTTTTTTACAAATGTGACGGAAGGTGTACTTTAATACTTAAGTATTTTTAAAAGCAAGTACTTCAGTACTTTCACTTAAGTAAGATTTTGAACATGCAACTTTCACTTGTATCGGAGTAGCATTTGACCAGTGGTATCTGTACTTTGACTCAAGTAATGAAATTGAGTACTTCGTCCGCCTCTGCACCTCCCACACATCTTACACCTCCCACACCTCCCACACCTCTCACCCCTCTCACCCCTCTCACCCCTCTCACCCCTCTCACCCCTCCCACACATCCCACACATCCCACACCTCCCACACCTCTCACACCTCTCACACCTCTCACACCTCTCACACCTCTCACACATCCCACACATCCCACACATCTCACACCCCTCACACCCCTCACACCCCTCACACCCCTCACACCCCTCACACCCCTCACACCCCTCACACCCCTCACACCCCTCACACCCCTCACACCTCTCACACCTCTCACCCCTCCCACCTCTCACACCTCTCACACATCCCACCCCTCTCACACCTCCCACACCTCCCACACCTCCCACACCTCCCACACCTCCCACACCCCTCACACCCCTCACACCCCTCACACCCCTCACACCCCTCACACCTCTCACACCTCTCACCCCTCTCACACCTCTCACACCTCCCACACCTCCCACACCTCCCACACCTCTCACACATCTCACACCTCTCACACCTGGCCCCAATACTGCACTCACATATGCACTATGGCAGTCTGCACAGAACAGGATGATGTGAAATAGTTATAATAAATATTTACTTGTGCAAATATGCTTTGTTTTCCTCTGATCTTTAAACTATAATTAGGTGATATTTACACCTGAGATGTTTAGATGATATTTACACCTGAGATAATTAGGTGATATTTACACCTGAGACTAATGTAGCATATAAAGAGTTTTTTTTTGGTAAAATTTTTGGAATCATTTTCAAATGTTTGGGTAACTTAATATGGACATGGCCAGAATTAAAAAGAAAAAGCTTTTTTTGAGTTTTAGATAAAATAAATCAGTTTGAATCACTGATCAATGTTGAGTTAAACAACATCAGTCAATGCAAAGCTCTGTCATCATGTACAGTTACGCTCTACAGATTTAGTCCCCAAAACGCTCAAACAGTGGCTCTCAGTTTCAGTCCAGAATGTGTTGGCAGGGTTGAGACTCCCGTCTCCAACATGCTGTGGTCCTCATGCTGAGCTGTGATCCAGAGTGTTTATCCCCCAGAAATCCCAGCACTGCCACTGGGAACCGTGGACTCTCACATCCATCTGGGGATGTCGTATACCACTGACTGTTCTGCTGGGAATATTTTGTCTTTAAAGCCAAAGGAATATTGTGCAGTTTCCCACAATCCATTTGCAATATTGCAAAATGCTGATCTATATCCTCTGGGATTACTGTGGATTATTGCTCATAATCCATTCCCAGTGTAACTAACATGCCTTTTACTGCTCCCTGCTGGTCATTTACTAACTAATCATTCACCACCCTCCACAGGTCGTTTACAAGAACAACGACTTTAAGTTGGAGCTCTCACGGCTGGCGATCGAGCGTGACCCCAAGATTAATCTCCACGGTGACCTGGTGTTCCGTTGCGAGGACGTGGCCGCGCTGGACCCCGTGACCTTCGAGACGCCCGAGTCCTACATCTCTCTGCCACGCTGGGACACCAAGAAGACCAGCTCCATCTCCTTCGACTTCCGCACCACGGAGCCCAGCGGCCTGCTGCTGTTCAGCCACGGCAGACCCCACGGGGCCAAGGAGCCGCGGCCCGGCCGCGAGCTGAAGACCGACTACTTCGCCATGGAGCTGCTGGACGGCTTCCTGTACCTGCTGATGGACATGGGCTCAGGCAGCGTCAAACTGAAGGCCAGCAACAAGAAGGTGAACGACGGGGAGTGGTGTCACGTGGACTTCCAGAGAGAGGGCAGGAAAGGTGGGACACACACACACACACACACACCCACACTCTTACACACACACATACAGTGGGAGCGGAAAGTATTCAGAGCTCTTTAAAATTTTCACATCAAAAAAGTTCTTCTTCTCAATAATGTACATCCCTCATTAAGCACATCATCTTGATGGAAAAAAAGTTTTTGTAAATGTATTTAAAAAGACAACCTTAAATATCACATGGTCATAAGTATTCAGACCCTTTGCTGCGACTCATATTTAACTCACATGCGGTCCATTTAATCTGATTCTCCTTGAGATGGTTCAACTCCTTCATTAGAGTCCAGCTGTGTTTAATTAAACCGATTTGATTAGGAAAGGCACACACCTATCTATATAAGACCTCACACACCTGTCTATATAAGACCTCACACACCTGTCTGTATAAGACCTCACAGTGCATGTCAGATCAAATGAGAATCATGAATGAATAAAAGAACTGCCCGAGGAGCTCAGAGACAGTACTGTGGCAGTCACAGGTCTGGACAAGGTTACAAAAGAATTACTGCAGCACTCAAGGTTCCTAAGAGCACAGTGACCTCCATAATCCTTAAATGGAAGAAGCTTGAGATGACAAGAACTCTTCCTGAGCAATGGTGGGAGAAGAGCCTTGGTGAGAGAGGTAAAGAAGAACCCAAAGATCACGGTGGCTGAGCTCCAGAAATGCAGTAGGGAGACGGGAGGAAGTTCTACAACTATCACTGCAGCCCTCCACCAGTCTGGGCTTTATGGCAGAGTGGACCGACAGATGCTTCTCCTCAGTGTAAGACATATGAAAGGCTGCATAGAGTTTGCCAAAAAACACATGAAGAACTCCCAGAAGATTCTCTGATCTGATGAGATAAAGATGAATTCTAAGATTTATGTGTGGAGAAAACCAGGCACTGCACATCACCAGCCCAACACAATCCCAACAGTGAACCATGGTGGTGGTAGCATCATGCTATGGGGGTGTTGTCCAGCTTCAGGGACAGGATAAGTGACTGCAATTGAAGGAAAGATGAATGCTGCCAAGTACAGAGATATTCTCGAAGAAAACCTCTTCCAGAGAGCTTTGGACCTCAGACTGGGCAAAACAATGACCCTAAGCACACAGCTAAAATAACAAAGTGGCTTCGGAACAACTCTGTGACCATTCTTGACTGACCCAGCCAGAACCCTGACCTGAACCCAATTGAGCATCTCTGGAGAGACCTGAAAATGTTCACCAACGTTCACCATCCAACCTGACGGAACTGGAGAGGATCTTGTTGGGCTCTGTACTTCTCTTCAACACTTCAGCCCAGCCCAGTTCGTTTGATGCAAAAGGGGAAAGCTAAATTATTGCAATGCCAAAAAAGCCTTTATTTGAACAGAGATCTCCGGGGATCTCACACATACAAAACATGTACATCAGAGAGATCTGAAAGTTACTGCTAACAGGCAGGTGTTATATGCTACTGCTCCACCCCTACAGTCCTCTTCCATGTTCACGGTGTCTCAACCTGACAGGGTGTCGTTACAGGCAGTTGTTGCAAGTCACCTTCTGTGGAGCTTATCAGTATAGAACATATTCTACAGACACCTCGCAAGAGTCTGACACTTCCTGTAGACCAAACCGTTATGCTGTATGGCCCTTATGAGGCCCTTCTTAAGATTTATTAAAGCATTTAAGGCAGCAATTATATCTCACTTTTACTGATGAGCAAAATATACTATTGCTAATGTTATTGCTAAGCAAAAAACTAATTTTCTCAACAATTTGCAACGAAGAATGGCAGATGATCCCCAAATCCAGGTGTGAAAAACTTGTTGGATCATTCTCAAGACTCATGGATCTTCTAACTCGAAAGGGCCCTTCTCAATACTGAACAATGGGTGTGAATACTTGGGTGTGGAATTTAGTAAATGGCTGCAGTAAAACAAAAAGGAGTCTGAATACTTTCTGTACCCGCTGTATACACACACACACACACACACACACACACACACACACACACACACACACAATCACATGCACACACAGACACAGAAACACTCATGTACATGCACACACACATACACTCTCATATATATATATGCACACACACAAACACAGACACACATGCACACACACACACACATCTGCTCTCATATATATGCACATGCACACACTCTCTCTTATATATTACATTCAGAGATGCAGATTCCAAAATGGCATGTTATTGGACCACACACAAATCCATCACTCATTAACTTATTCTGCTACCTCCTTTGGGTGTAATCAGTTAATGGAGTATGTACAGTTGTGATCAAATTTATTCAACCCCCAATGCTGCGAAGGGTTTTATGGAATTCAGTGCACATTTGTAATTGTGTTCATAATGAAATCTTACAAGGACTTGTTAAAGAACTAAATGCAACTAAGATAGCATCAATTTTTTTTGTCATAAAGTATTAAATGGCCTTTTTGTGATTTCTTCATTGACACAATTATTCAACCCCTTTACGACTACCACTCCTAAGAACAGAGGTTCATTCCAGTGTTTTCCATCAGGTATTGAAAACATCTGTGGATGTCAACGAGCAGCAATCAAGCATGATAAGCACCAATTAGGCAGATTTAAAAGGACTGTGATACTCAGCTCCTTCTAGACATCTACTGGTGTGTTTCCAAGCATGGTGAAGGCAAGAGAATGGTCCCAGAAGACAAGAGAAGAGGTTATTGCTCTTCACAAGAATGGCAATGGATATAAAAAGATTGCGAAGTTGTTAAATATTCCAAGAGACACTATTGGAAGTATCATTCGCAAGTTCAAGTTAAAGGGCACAGTGGAAACGTTACCTGGTCGTGGCAGAAAGAAGATCCTGACCGCGACTGCTGTGCGCTACCTGAAGCGTAATGTGGAGAAAAATCCCCGCGTGACTGCTAAGGAACTGAAAAAAGACCTGTCAGATGTGGGCACTGAAGTTTCAGCTCAGACAATAAGGCGCGCACTGCATAACGAAGACCTCCATGCCAGAACGCCCAGACGCACCCCCTTGCTGACTCCAAAGAACAAGAAAAGTCGACTGCAGTATGCCAAAAGTCATGTGGACAAGCCACAAAGGTTTTGGAACAGTGTACTGTGGTCAGATGAAACTAAATTAGAACTGTTTGGGACAATGGACCAGCGCTATGTTTGGAGAAGGAAGAACCAGGCTTATGAACAAAAGAACACCTTGCCTACTGTGAAGCATGGCGGGGGGTCAATTATGCTTTGGGGCTGTTTTGCTTCTAATGGTACAGGAAAGCTTCAACGTGTGCAGGGTACCATGAATTCCCTTCAGTACCAGGAGATCTTGGAGGAAAATGTGATGGAGTCAGTCACAAACCTGCGGCTTGGGAGACGTTGGACCTTCCAACAGGACAATGATCCGAAGCACACATCCAAGTCCACTAGAGCATGGTTGAACATGAAAGGCTGGAACATTCTAGAGTGGCCATCACAATCACCAGACTTAAATCCAATTGAGAACCTCTGGTGGGACCTAAAGAAGGCAGTTGCAGTGCGCAAGCCTAAGAATGTGACTGAACTGGAGGCTTTTGCCCATGAAGAATGGGCTAAGATACCCATAGGTCGCTGCAAGACACTTGTGTCAAGCTATGCTTCACGCTTGAAAGCTGTCATAACTGGAAAAGGATGTTGTACTAAGTACTAAAAAATAATGTCACTAGGGGGTTGAATAAAACTGATAATGATGTGAGCACAGTAAAGACATTTGTGGTTATTCCATCATAAATATTATGTTATGTTTGTCTAATTTATAAGTGCCTCTTTGATATAATTGTAAATAAGATGACTGAAATTATCAAAATCAATGTCAAACTGGCCAAAACACTTTATTTCAGTGGGGGTTGAATAAATTTGATCACAACTGTATGCATGTGTGTATGAGTGCTGTTCTGTGTGTGAGTGTGCGCGCGCGTGTGTTTATGCATGCGTGTATGTGTGCATTTCTGTGCGTGTGTATACATGTGTGTATGAGTGTTGTTCTGTGTGTGTGTGGGTGTGTGTGTGTGTGTGTGCATGTGTGTTTATGCATGTGTGTATGAGTGCACTTCTGTGTGTGTGTGTGTGTGTGTGTGCATGTGTGTGTGTGTGCACTTCTCTGTGTGTGTGTGTGTGCACTTCTCTGTGTGTGTGTGTGCACTTCTGTGTGTGTGTTTCTAATTTCTTTGTGTGTGTGTGTGTGTGTGTGTGTGTGCATTAACATCCTGCTCTGCTGTAATTGCATTTTAATAGACAATTAGGGGAGCATCATAAATCTCACTGATATATCAAGAGAGAAACTGAGATGCACACACACACACACACTCACGCACACACTTATACACTCAAGCACATAAATGTACACACTGACACATACACAAATATATTTTGCACTCACTATTACTTCAGTGCCTGCAAATACACACTTCTATGTGTGTTGCTCTCCTCTCCTCCCCTCACTACGCCCACTCCCCTCTCTCCTCCCCTTGCCCCGCCCACTCCCCCTCTCTCCTCCCCTTGCCCCGCCCCCTCCCCCTCTCTCCTCCCCTTGCCCCGCCTCCTCCCTCTCTCCTCCCCTTCAGGTTCCATCTCGGTCAACAGCCGCACCATGCCCTTCAACTCCAACGAGGGCAGTGAGATCTTGGACCTGGACAGTGATATGTACCTGGGTGGCCTGCCTGAGTCCCGCCAGGCCCTGGTGCTGCCCCCGGAGGTGTGGACCGCCCTGCTCAACTACGGCTACGTGGGCTGCGTGCGTGACCTCTTCATCGATGGCAAGAGCCGTGATGTCCGGCGCCTGGCTGAGATCCAGAGTGCCCCCGGCGTGAGCAGCTTCTGCACCCGTGAGCTCCAGAAGAGGTGCAGTAGCGCCCCCTGTGGCAACGGAGGGGTCTGCAAGGAAGGATGGAATCGATACATCTGTGACTGCACAGGGACTGGATACCTGGGCAGCAACTGTGAGATAGGTGAGGGTGTTTGGATTAAGGTAGTGTGTCTGTAGGTGAGGGTGAAAATCTGCTCTATAATTATGTTATGAATTTATGGGTGTGGACAGGTGTGGGTGTAGGCACGTGCAGGGTGTGGACATGTGTGAGTATGGACAGGTGTAAGTGTGAACAAGAGTGGGGTGTGGACATGTGCAGATGTGAGTATGTGTTGTGTGTGGGATGCGGACAGGTGTGGTCAGGTGTGGGGTGTGGTCAGGTGTGGGGTGTGGTCAGGTGTGGGGTGTGGTCAGTAGTGGGGTGTGGACAGGTGTGGGGTGTGGTCAGTAGTGGGGTGTGGTCAGGTGTGGGGTGTGGACAGGTGTGGGGTGTGGTCAGTAGTGGGGTGTGGACAGGTGTGGGGTGTGGACAGGTGTGGGGTGTGGACAGGTGTGGGGTGTGGTCAGTAGTGGGGTGTGGTCAGTAGTGGGGTTTGGACAGGTGTGGGGTGTGGTCAGTAGTGGGGTGTGGACAGGTGTGGGGTGTGGTCAGTAGTGGGGTGTGGACAGGTGTGGGATGTGGTCAGTAGTTGGGTGTGGAGTGGTGTGGCGTGTGGTCAGGTGTGGGGTGTGGAGTGGTGTGGGGTGTGGTCAGTAGTAGGATGGAGACAGGGAGACGAAGACAGAGACATGGAGATGGAGACAGGAAGTTGGAGACAGGGATTAGCCGTCATGCATCGCTGCTGGACCAGCAGGAGTGGTGAGCCGTTACTGAACCATCTGCAGGACACAGCGTGGTGCCGAGACAGCAGCTGGCTGTCCCACATGGCTGGCCTTGAGCACAGCAGTCAGCTGGTTTGGGCCACGCCCACTGCATGGCTGACTGGGGCTTTTAACAGGCCTGTGAGACAACTTGAAGGACCATGCAGCACTGCCCTGCTAGCAAAGGACTGACTGACTGACTTTAGAATGTTCCAGAAAAAAGTGTAACTGGTGTACCTGGAAGAGGGGTGTCTCCAACATCACTACTGTCTACTACATCACTACTGTCTCCAACATCACTACTGTCTACAACACCACTACACCACTACTGTCTACTACACCACTACTGTCTACTACACCACTACTGTCTACAACACCACTACTGTCTACAACACCACTACACCACTACTGTCTACAACATAACTACTGTCTACTACATCACTACTGTCTCCAACACCACTACACCACTACTGTCTACAACACCACTACATCACTACTGTCTCCAACATCACTACTGTCTACAACACCACTACACCACTACTGTCTACTACACCACTACTGTCTACAACACCACTACACCACTACTGTCTACAACATAACTACTGTCTACTACATCACTACTGTCTCCAACATCACTACTGTCTACACCACTACTGTCTACAACACCACTACACCACTACTGTCTACAACACCACTACTGTCTACAACACCACTACACCACTACTGTCTACAACATCACTACTGTTTAAAATACCACTACACCACTACTGTCTACATCACTACACCACTACTGTCTACAACACCACTACACCACTACTGTCTACAACACCACTACACCACAACTGTCTCCAACATCACTACTGTCTACTACATCACTACTGTCTCCAACATTACTACTGTCTACAACACCACTACACCACTACTGTCTAC
Source organism: Brachyhypopomus gauderio (assembly GCF_052324685.1). NCBI lineage: Eukaryota > Metazoa > Chordata > Actinopteri > Gymnotiformes > Hypopomidae > Brachyhypopomus > Brachyhypopomus gauderio. Next base: position 52,799,164 of record NC_135211.1, read on the forward strand.
AACACCACTACACCACTACTGTCTACAATATCACTACACCACTACTGTCTACAACACCACTACTGTCTACAACACCACTACACCACTACTGTCTACATCACTACACCACTACTGTCTACAACACCACTACACCACTACTGTCTACAACACCACTACTGTCTACTACACCACTACTGTCTACAACACCACTACACCACTACTGTCTACAACACCACTACACCACTACTGTCTCCAACATCACTACTGTCTACTACATCACTACTGTCTCCAACATTACTACTGTCTACAACACCACTACTGTCTACAACACCACTACACCACTACTGTCTACAACACCACTACTGTCTACAACATCACTACATCACTACTGTCTGCATCACTACACCACTACTGTCTACAACACCACTACACCACTACTGTCTACAATATCACTACACCACTACTGTCTACAACACCACTACTGTCTACAACACCACTACACCACTACTGTCTACATCACTACACCACTACTGTCTACAACACCACTACACCACTACTGTCTACAACACCACTACACCACAACTTGTCTCCAACATCACTACTGTCTACTACATCACTACTGTCTCCAACATTACTACTGTCTACAACACCACTACACCACTACTGTCTACAACACCACTACTGTCTACTACATCACTACTGTCTCCAACATTACTACTGTCTACAACACCACTACTGTCTACTACATCACTACTGTCTCCAACATTACTACTGTCTACAACACCACTACACCACTACTGTCTACAACACCACTACACCACTACTGTCTACAACACCACTACTGTCTACTACACCACTACTGTCTACAACACCACTACACCTCTACTGTCTACAACACCACTACTGTCTACTACACCACTACTGTCTACAACACCACTACACCACTATACCACTACTGTCTACAACACCACTACACCACTACTGTCTACAACATCACTACTGTCTACATCACTGCACCACTACTATCTACAACACCACTACACCACTACTGTCTCCAACATCACTACTGTCTACAACATCACTACAGCACTACTGTCTACATCACTACACCACTACTGTCTACAACACCACTACACCACTACTGTCTACAATATCACTACACCACTACTGTCTACAACACCACTACTGTCTACAACACCACTACACCACTACTGTCTACAACACCACTACACCACTACTGTCTACAACACCACTACACCACAACTGTCTCCATCACTACTGTCTACTACATCACTACTGTCTCCAACATTACTACTGTCTACAACACCACTACACCACTACTGTCTACAACACCACTACACCACTACTGTCTACAACACCACTACTGTCTACTACATCACTACTGTCTCCAACATTACTACTGTCTACAACACCACTACACCACTACTGTCTACAACACCACTACACCACTACTGTCTACTACACCACTACTGTCTACTACACCACTACTGTCTACAACACCACTACACCACTACTGTCTACAACACCACTACTGTCTACAACATCACTACATCACTACTGTCTACATCACTACACCACTACTGTCTACAACACCACTACACCACTACTGTCTACAATATCACTACACCACTACTGTCTACAACACCACTACTGTCTACAACACCAATACACCACTACTGTCTACATCACTACACCACTACTGTCTACAACACCACTACACCACTACTGTCTACAACACCACTACATCACTACTGTCTACAACATCACTACTGTCTACTACATCACTACTGTCTCCAACATTACTACTGTCTACAACACCACTACACCACTACTGTCTACAACACCACTACTGTCTACTACACCACTACTGTCTACAACACCACTACACCACTACTGTCTACAACACCACTACACCACTACTGTCTCCAACATCACTACTGTCTACTACATCACTACTGTCTCCAACATTACTACTGTCTACAACACCACTACACCACTACTGTCTACAACACCACTACACCACTACTGTCTACAACACCACTACTGTCTACAACATCACTACATCACTACTGTCTGCATCACTACACCACTACTGTCTACTACACCACTACTGTCTACAATATCACTACACCACTACTGTCTACAACACCACTACTGTCTACAACACCACTACACCACTACTGTCTACATCACTACACCACTACTGTCTACAACACCTCTACACCACTACTGTCTACAACACCACTACACCACAACTGTCTCCAACATCACTACTGTCTACTACATCACTACTGTCTCCAACATTACTACTGTCTACAACACCACTACACCACTACTGTCTACAACACCACTACACCACTACTGTCTACAACACCACTACTGTCTACTACATCACTACTGTCTCCAACATTACTACTGTCTACAACACCACTACACCACTACTGTCTACAACACCACTACACCACTACTGTCTACTACACCACTACTGTCTACTACACCACTACTGTCTACAACACCACTACACCTCTACTGTCTACAACACCACTACTGTCTACTACACCACTACTGTCTACAACACCACTACACCACTATACCACTACTGTCTACAACACCACTACACCACTACTGTCTACAACATCACTACTGTCTACATCACTGCACCACTACTGTCTACAACACCACTACACCACTACTGTCTCCAACATCACTACTGTCTACAACATCACTACAGCACTACTGTCTACATCACTACACCACTACTGTCTACAATATCACTACACCACTACTGTCTACAACACCACTACTGTCTACAACACCACTACACCACTACTGTCTACAACACCACTACACCACTACTGTCTACAACACCACTACACCACTACTGTCTACAACACCACTACACCACTACTGTCTACAACACCACTACACCACAACTGTCTACAACACCACTACACCACAACTGTCTCCATCACTACTGTCTACTACATCACTACTGTCTCCAACATTACTACTGTCTACAACACCACTACACCACTACTGTCTACAACACCACTACTGTCTACTACATCACTACTGTCTCCAACATTACTACTGTCTACAACACCACTACACCACTACTGTCTACAACACCACTACACCACTACTGTCTACAACACCACTACTGTCTACTACACCACTACTGTCTACAACACCACTACACCACTACTGTCTACTACACCACTACTGTCTACAACACCACTACTGTCTACAACATCACTACATCACTACTGTCTACATCACTACACCACTACTGTCTACAACACCACTACACCACTACTGTCTACAATATCACTACACCACTACTGTCTACAACACCACTACTGTCTACAACACCAATACACCACTACTGTCTACATCACTACACCACTACTGTCTACAACACCACTACACCACTACTGTCTACAACACCACTACACCACAACTGTCTCCAACATCACTACTGTCTACTACATCACTACTGTCTCCAACATTACTACTGTCTACAACACCACTACACCACTACTGTCTACAACACCACTACTGTCTACTACATCACTACTGTCTCCAACATTACTACTGTCTACAACACCACTACACCACTACTGTCTACAACACCACTACACCACTACTGTCTACAACACCACTACACCACTACTGTCTACAACACCACTACACCACTACTGTCTACAACATCACTACACCATTACTGTCTACAACACCACTACTGTCTACAACACCACTACACCACTACTGTCTTCAACATCACTACTGTTTAAAATACCACTACACCACTACTGTCTACAACACCACTACACCACTACTGTCTCCAACATCACTACTGTTTAAAATACCACTACACCACTACTGTCTACAACATCACTACTGTTTAAAATACCACTACACCACTACTGTCTACATCACTACACCACTACTGTCTACAACACCACTACACCACTACTGTCTACAACACCACTACTGTCTACTACACCACTACTGTCTACTACACCACTACTGTCTACTACACCACTACTGTCTACAACACCACTACACCACTACTGTCTACAACATCACTACTGTCTACTACATCACTACTGTCTCCAACATCACTACTGTCTACAACACCACTACACCACTACTGTCTACAACACCACTACACCACTACTGTCTACAACACCACTACACCACTACTGTCTACAACACCACTACTGTCTACAACACCACTACACCACTACTGTCTACATCACTACACCACTACTGTCTACAACATCACTACATCACTACTGTCTACATCACTACACCACTACTGTCTACAACACCACTACACCACTACTGTCTACAACACCACTACACCACTACTGTCTACAACACCACTACTGTCTACAACACCACTACACCACTACTGTCTACATCACTACACCACTACTGTCTACAACACCACTACACCACTACTGTCTACAACACCACTACACCACTACTGTCTACAACACCACTACTGTCTACAACACCACTACACCACTACTGTCTACATCACTACACCACTACTGTCTACAACACCACTACACCACTACTGTCTACAACACCACTACACCACTACTGTCTCCAACATCACTACTGTCTACTACATCACTACTGTCTCCAACATTACTACTGTCTACAACACCACTACACCACTACTGTCTACAACACCACTACACCACTACTGTCTACAACACCACTACTGTCTACTACATCACTACTGTCTCCAACATTACTACTGTCTACAACACCACTACACCACTACTGTCTACAACACCACTACACCACTACTGTCTACTACACCACTACTGTCTACTACACCACTACTGTCTACTACACCACTACTGTCTACTACACCACTACTGTCTACAACACCACTACACCACTACTGTCTACAACACCACTACTGTCTACAACATCACTACATCACTACTGTCTACATCACTACACCACTACTGTCTACAACACCACTACACCACTACTGTCTACAATATCACTACACCACTACTGTCTACAACACCACTACTGTCTACAACACCAATACACCACTACTGTCTACATCACTACACCACTACTGTCTACAACACCACTACACCACTACTGTCTACAACACCACTACACCACAACTGTCTCCAACATCACTACTGTCTACTACATCACTACTGTCTCCAACATTACTACTGTCTACTACACCACTACTGTCTACAACACCACTACACCACTACTGTCTACAACACCACTACTGTCTACTACATCACTACTGTCTCCAACATTACTACTGTCTACAACACCACTACACCACTACTGTCTCCAACACCACTACACCACTACTGTCTACAACACCACTACACCACTACTGTCTACAACACCACTACTGTCTACAACACCACTACACCACTACTGTCTTCAACATCACTACTGTTTAAAATACCACTACACCACTACTGTCTACAACACCACTACACCACTACTGTCTCCAACATCACTACTGTTTAAAATACCACTACACCACTACTGTCTACAACATCACTACTGTTTAAAATACCACTACACCACTACTGTCTCCAACATCACTACTGTCTACACCACTACTGTCTACAACACCACTACACCACTACTGTCTACAACAACACTACTGTCTACAACACCACTACACCACTACTGTCTACAACATCACTACTGTTTAAAATACCACTACACCACTACTGTCTACATCACTACACCACTACTGTCTACAACACCACTACACCACTACTGTCTACAACACCACTACACCACAACTGTCTCCAACATCACTACTGTCTACTACATCACTACTGTCTCCAACATTACTACTGTCTACAACACCACTACACCACTACTGTCTACAACACCACTACACCACTACTGTCTACAATATCACTACACCACTACTGTCTACAACACCACTACTGTCTACAACACCACTACACCACTACTGTCTACATCACTACACCACTACTGTCTACAACACCACTACACCACTACTGTCTACAACACCACTACACCACTACTGTCTCCAACATCACTACTGTCTACTACATCACTACTGTCTCCAACATTACTACTGTCTACAACACCACTACACCACTACTGTCTACAACACCACTACACCACTACTGTCTACAACACCACTACTGTCTACAACATCACTACACCACTACTGTCTACATCACTACACCACTACTGTCTACAACACCACTACACCACTACTGTCTACAACACCACTACACCACTACTGTCTACAACACCACTACTGTCTACTACATCACTACTGTCTCCAACATTACTACTGTCTACAACACCACTACACCACTACTGTCTACAACACCACTACACCACAACTGTCTCCAACATCACTACTGTCTACTACATCACTACTGTCTCCAACATTACTACTGTCTACAACACCACTACACCACTACTGTCTACAACACCACTACTGTCTACTACATCACTACTGTCTCCAACATTACTACTGTCTACAACACCACTACACCACTACTGTCTACAACACCACTACACCACTACTGTCTACAACATCACTACACCATTACTGTCTACAACACCACTACTGTCTACAACACCACTACACCACTACTGTCTTCAACATCACTACTGTTTAAAATACCACTACACCACTACTGTCTACAACACCACTACACCACTACTGTCTCCAACATCACTACTGTTTAAAATACCACTACACCACTACTGTCTACAACATCACTACTGTTTAAAATACCACTACACCACTACTGTCTCCAACATCACTACTGTCTACACCACTACTGTCTACAACACCACAACACCACTACTGTCTACAACACCACTACTGTCTACAACACCACTACACCACTACTGTCTACAACATCACTACTGTTTAAAATACCACTACACCACTACTGTCTACATCACTACACCACTACTGTCTACAACACCACTACACCACTACTGTCTACAACACCACTACACCACAACTGTCTCCAACATCACTACTGTCTACTACATCACTACTGTCTCCAACATTACTACTGTCTACAACACCACTACACCACTACTGTCTACAACACCACTACACCACTACTGTCTACAACACCACTACTGTCTACTACATCACTACTGTCTACAACACCACTACACCTCTACTGTCTACAACACCACTACTGTCTACTACACCACTACTGTCTACTACACCACTACTGTCTACTACACCACTACACCACTATACCACTACTGTCAACAACACCACTACACCACTACTGTCTACATCACTGCACCACTACTGTCTACAACACCACTACACCACTACTGTCTCCAACATCACTACTGTCTACAACATCACTACAGCACTACTGTCTACATCACTACACCACTACTATCTACAACACCACTACTGTCTACAACACCACTACACCACTACTGTCTACAACATCACTACACCATTACTGTCTACAACACCACTACTGTCTACAACACCACTACACCACTACTGTCTTCAACATCACTACTGTTTAAAATACCACTACACCACTACTGTCTACAACACCACTACACCACTACTGTCTCCAACATCACTACTGTTTAAAATACCACTACACCACTACTGTCTACAACATCACTACTGTTTAAAATACCACTACACCACTACTGTCTACAACATCACTACTGTTTAAAATACCACTACACCACTACTGTCTCCAACATCACTACTGTCTACACCACTACTGTCTACACCACTACTGTCTACAACACCACTACTGTCTACAACACCACTACTGTCTCCAACACCACTACTGTCTCCAACACCACTACTGTCTCCAACACCACTACTGTCTCCAACACCACTACTGTCTCCAACACCATGTGGTCTGATCACCTCTGAATGTGGTGTGATTTGATTGAAATTTGAACACAGTGCATCCTCTGGGTGCAATCCCAATGAGATCTGATCACAAAAACGTACAAACATTTGATTCCTAACCAGATCAGGGTGCTGTGTTTACTGAGGAATGTGGTATCAGGTTGTTCCTGAATACATGTTGCCTTTAAAAAACATTTAGTGTTGCCTCCAAATGCAACAGCCTTTGGATACTTCAGATTTATATTCAGGTTTTCCGTGGTGTGCAATATGTAGGTGGATTCTCATTAGGAATGTAGTTATAAAGCCAAACATAGAACAGCTATCTTCTGCCATCTAGTGTTTCAATAGGGTACTGACTTGAGAGTCCACTTGAGAGAAGATAAAACCATTTCTACATTAATCACTTAGAGACAGATAATGACATGGACCCATTTTAAATTGTGGTGGTGTCACAGTGTACATTTGAATCTGCAAAACAGCAGGTGCCCATGAGGTCAAACTGCATATATAGATATATATTTTAGACTCATATTTAAAATGTTCATGTTATCAAGCAGTAGTGTGTGTGTGTGTGTGTGTATGTGTGTGTGTGTGTGTGTGTGTGTGTGTGTGTGTGTGTGTGTGTGTGTGTGTGTGCGTGTATCGGTGTGTATATATGTGTGTGTGTGTGCGTGTATCGGTGTGTATATATGTGTGTGTGTGTACGTGTGTGTATCGGTGTGTATATATGTATGTGTGTGTGTACGTGTGTGTATCGGTGTGTATATATGTATGTGTGTGTGTGTGTGTGTGTATGTGTATGTGTGTGTATCGGTGTGTATATGTGTGTGTGTGTATATGTGTGTGTGTGTGCGTGTGTGTGCATGTGTATATATGTGTGTGTGTGTATGTGTGTGTGTGTGTGTTGGTGTGTATATGTGTGTGTATTGGTGTGTATATGTGTGTGTATATGTGTGTGTGTGTGTGTGTGTGCGTGTGTGTGTGTGTGCATGTGTATATATGTGTGTGTGTGTGTGTGCGTGTGGTTCCTCCCCCCTCCAGAGGCGGCAGTGTTGAGCTATGATGGCAGCATGTATCTGAAGATCATCCTGCCGGCCTCCCTGCACACAGAGGCGGAGGACCTGGCCCTGCGCTTCATGTCCCAGCGGGCCTACGGCCTCCTGGTGGCCACCACCTCCAAAGAGTCCGCAGACACCCTCCGCCTGGAGCTGGACGGGGGCCGCGTCAAGCTCACCGTCAACCTGGGTAACCTTCGTCAGCCTCGCCATCCTCACCACCATCATCGTCACCCCCTCCCAATAAACTCTGCCTGTGTCTGTCTCTCTTTGTTAAAGCTCCGCCCCTTGACCCATGCCCTGCCCTCCTCAGGGCCGGAGCCCCGCCCACAGTGCTGCGGGTCTGCCTCTGCTGCTGTCTTCCTGTTTCTGCCTGGAGTTTGGTTGTAGCCCATCAGGTGGTGCTGGTAGTGTTTCTCTACCAAACCCTTATGGTCCCACTAAGGTCAAAAATGAATCCACAGTCTTGCTCCAAACAGCCTCATTTGGTGTTCACACAGCCATAATGCTGAATAGTAGCATCAACTTGGGCGGGATGTTTCTATAAACGTGTCTGAAGTTCTGAAGTGCTGATATGGACTGGCAGGTACAGTCTCTGCTGTGGATCCACTTTTAAACATCAGCACTTGATCTGTGACAGACGTCAGCTCTCCTCTGCCGCCCCCTGTTGGTGGATGTTTGCCGTAATGTTCCATATCTGACCCTCGCAGAAACAGGAAGGTACAGGGCAACGGTGCAAAAGGCACAGGAGGGCAGCTTTTAGAGTATACACCCCCTTCCCCTAACTGCCCCTCCCTATATCCCTCCATCTGCCCTCTTCATCTTTCTACCCCTCCCTGTCCTGCTTTCTCTCTTGCTTTTAATTGACTCCCTCTCTCACCTGCTCTCTCCACCTCTCTTTCTCACCTTTCACTCTCTCTCTCTCTCTGTATCTCACCCTCTCCCTCCTCTCCCATTTTCTTTCTCTCTCTATCTCTCTCACTCCCTCTCTCTCTCCATCTCCCTCCCTCCCTCCCTCTCTCTCTCCATCTCCCTCCCTCCCTCTCTCTCACTCCCTCTCTCTTTCGACTTCTCACTCCCCCTCTCTCTCTATCTCTCTCACTCCCTCTCTCTCTCCCTCTCTCTCCCTCCCTCTCTCTCCCTCCCTCTCTCTCACTCCATCTCTCTCTCCATCTCTCTCACTCCCTCTCTCACTCTCCATCTCTCTCACTTCCTCTCTCTCTCCCTTTCTCTCTCACTCCCCCTCTCTCTCTCCATCTCTCTCCCTCCCTCTCTCTCACTCCCTCTCCTTCTTTCCTGCTTGAGGCTCTGGTGATGGAGCGTTTCATCTCTTCAATGGTGTGTGTATCTGCGGCCCTGGAGCGAACAGCCAGAGACCAGCTCGGTGTTATTCCCCTGTCCACCACTAGAGGGTGCACATCATAACTCCCACACACTCACGCACACACAAACAGCTCAGTGTTTTTCCCCTGTCCACCACTAGAGGGTGCACATCATAACTCCCAAACACACACGCACACACAAACAGCTGGGTGTTATTCCCCTGTCCACCACTAGAGGGTGCACATCATAACTCCCACACACACACACGCACACACAAGTCACATTGAACACAAGTCTATTTTCCAATGCTTGGCACAGCAGGTTTCTATTTTCAGAACCTGCCACATTCAGTATAATCTGCTCGCCTCTGCTCACCAGACACCCTCAGCACCTTAGCTGGTGCTAATTAGAAAATGCTAGATTCTAACATAATCCACCCACCACTGGGATTGACAGCTGAAGCAATTAATCAGCACGAAATGAAAACAGGGGCAGATTTAGCTCAGTTTAAAGTGATTAATGTGCACTAATAGGGATTAGATTGTTGGACGGTAATTATCACAGTTGACAGAGCTCTACGGGGATACCGGGACCTCTTCGAGCCTGGTCTAGAGAAAATGACTTCCTGTATGACGTCCACATGCAGTCACATAGAATGACACATGACTGTACGAAACATACAATTATACAGGAATATCCATCATTTACTAAAAAGGACTAGCGTCTCAGTGAGAACACAAATCCCTCTATCCTCTGTCACACAGGTATGAGGAAGACCTTGTGAAATAATTCTGTTATGTAATGCTGGGTTTCCACCCCCACGTTGCCGGGCAGTGAGCCCGGTCCCTGGCTGTTTGCTTTCACTACTCCGTAGCGGTTGACAGCTCGAGACCACGCCTCAGCCACTGCAGCTTGCACATACAGGCTTTGACCAGCAGAGGGAGACAGAGGAAACAGTGCTCGCCAACGGAGCCAAATATACAGTGCTTGGCATTATTTCTAATTTGGCTTGATATAAGCACAGGCATAAAGTGTGAGAGAGATGACCCTCTCTTAATACAGTGAAGATAAAGACTCTGCCCTGGGGGCACTTGGCAGATTACACTGAACAAAATCAAATAGAATTAGATGTGCGACCTACATTAAAAAGGGCGAAATGTGGTGAAATGTGCCGCATAAATCTAGTATAGATTAATAAGTAATTGATTAATAGTAATGAAATCTAGAAGGCACTCTCATGAATAAGTAATCATGTAAATAAGGAGAGTTAGGATGTGAGTTGTGAGAAGCTCTGTGTGCAGCAGGCTGTGTTACTGGCGGGCGTGTGCAGGTCACCCTTGCCTGAGTTTCTGCTCCGTGGATCCCAGGAGCCCTGGAGCTCCACACAGCAGGCCAATCATCTGTCAGCCTCCACACACACACACACACACTCACACACTCACACACACACACACACACACACACACACACACACACACACTCACTCATCGCAATCCCACAGACCTATAGGTCTACAGACCTGCAGACTCACAGTCCCATAGACCTGCAGACCACACATCCACAGACCACAGACCTGCAGACCACACACCCACAGACCTGCAGACCACACACCCACAGACCTGCAGACCACAAACCCACAGAACACACACCCACAGACCTGCAGACCCCAGAGCCAAAGATCAACAGACCCTCTTCACAGATGCACAGACACACACACACACACACACACAGACACACACACACACAGACACACACACACACACACAGACACAGACACACAGACACAGACACACAGAGTGCCTCCTGTGGGACTGTGATGAAACTGCAACTCCAGTGCGGATTTCTGAAGCTGCTGGAAAAAGCTGAACCTAAACTCTAAATCTGAACCTAAACTCGAAATCTGAACCCAAACTCTAAATCTGAACTCAAACCCTAAAACCTGAACCTTAACCCTAAATCTGAAGCCAAACTCTAAAACCTGAACCTAATCTCAAGGCACCATCCACACACACGTCTCTCACTCTCTCACTCTGCCACACTGGTGGCGTCTGCACACACAGCGAGGTTGGTCCGGGCTGCTGGAGCTCTGAGCTGGGTTTCAGGAGTAAAGGATCAGTGGGACTCTGACTCGAGACGTGTCCCCGGGTAGTGTCCCCACCAACAAACAACCATGTCTGCAGAATGAACCTTGAAGGATGTAAAATGTGTCTTTTCTCTCTTGCTTTCTTTCTCTCTTCTTTCTCTTTCTCCCTTTTCTTTTTCTTTGATTCGATCTCACCATCTCACTCTCTCTCCTGCCAGATTGTATCAAGATAGACTGTAACCTCAGTAAGTGATTCTGTGTGTTTATTCTAAACACATAAACACATTTCTCTCTCTCCATCTATCTGTGTCTCTATTTCTATCTGTCTTCTCACTCTCATCATGACCACGTCCTCACATATATGACACTTATCACTGTAGACTAAATTAGAGCATTTTAACACATTCTCTCTCTCTCTCTCTCTCTCTCTCTCTCTCTCTCTCTCTCTCTCTCACTCACTCACTCACTCTCACACACACACACACAGTACACAACATGAAATTGGCAGTACAGAGGCACAACTGTGACATACTGTGATCTATAAATGAGAACTGCTGTTTCACTGTGTGTATTAACATGCACTAAGGTAAGGTACACCACATGGAGGAGATACCTGTGTGTGTGTGTGTGTGTGTGTGTGTGTGTGTGTGTGTGTGTGTGTGTGTGTGTGTGTGTGTGTGTGTGTTGCATATTTGTGATTATATGATTACACATTTAATGTATGATCATTTATTGTATGTATGTATATTATGTATGATTGTACATTACACATAGTATTACAGTTAGTTGTTTTGTAAAACATTGTCTAAGGTCTTTTATATGTAAGCTTTATGGTGTGCATTCTGAAACACTAATACCCATATTTGGCCAGTGGGTGGCAGCGTAACATTCAGTTATACCAGAACGTGAGGCTGTACAGGCTGCATCTGCGTCAGAGAGCAATAACGTCACAGGCAGAAGGATGCAGGACCTGCGTCTGAGCACAGAGTAAACAAACCCTGCTGCGAGACGCCATCCTAGACTCACGCACCCTAGACTCACGCACCCTAGACTCACGTACCCTAGACTCACGTACCCTAGACTCACGTACCCTAGACTCACGTACCCTAGACTCACGCACCCTAGACTCACGTACCCTAGAGTCACGCACCCTAGACTCACGCACCCTAGACTCACGCACCCTAGACTCACGCACCCTAGACTCACGCACCCTAGACTCACGCACCCTAGACTCACGCACCCTAGACTCACGTACCCTAGACTTACGTACCCTAGACTCACGCACCCTAGACTCACGCACCCTAGACTCACGCACCCTAGACTCACATACTCTAGACTCACGCACCCTAGACTCATGCAACCTAGACTCACGTACCCTAGACTCACGCACTCTAGACTCACATACGCTAGACTCACGCACCCTAGACGTACCAGCCCCCAGCGCTCGAACAGCACATAGTTCTTCAGCTGGTGTCTCTGGGAATATCATCTGGTGCAGATGATGAGTTTGAAAACACTAATATATTTACAGATGCGATTTCCTTTGTTTCTGTAAACTCCATTACGCTCAACTCTGTTAAACTCCTGGGCTAATTGTTTATTTGTTGATCTTGAGGGTTTCCAGTACTATTCAATTCTATTCAGTACTATTCAGCCTCTTCACCCTTTTACCCACCTCTCTACTGTCTCCGCCCACTCCTCATCCCCACCTCTCTACTGTCTCCGCCCACTCCTCATCCCGCCTCTCTACTGTCTCCGCCCACTCCTCATCCCCACCTCTCTACTGTCTCCGCCCACTCCTCATCCCGCCTCTCTACTGTCTCCGCCCACTCCTCATCCCACCTCTCTACTGTCTCCGCCCACTCCTCATCCCCACCTCTCTACTGTCTCCGCCCACTCCTCATCCCCTCCTCTCTACTGTCTCCGCCCACTCCTCATCCCCACCTCTCTACTGTCTCCGCCCACTCCTCATCCCCTCCTCTCTACTGTCTCCGCCCACTCCTCATCCCCACCTCTCTACTGTCTCCGCCCACTCCTCATCCCCACCTCTCTACTGTCTCCGCCCACTCCTCATCCCGCCTCTCTACTGTCTCCGCTCACTCCTCATCCCACCTCTCTACTGTCTCCGCCCACTCCTCATCCCCACCTCTCTACTGTCTCCGCCCACTCCTCATCCCACCCTCTCTACTGTCTCCACCCACTCCTCATCCCCACCCCTCTACTGTCTCCGCCCACTCCTTATCCCACCTCTCTACTGTCTCTACCCACTCCTCATCCCCGCCTCTCTACTGTCTCCGCCCACTCCTCTTACCGCCGCTCTACTGTCTCCGCCCACTCCTCATCCCCTCCTCTCTACTGTCTCCGCCCACTCCTTATCCCACCTCTCTACTGTCTCCACCCACTCCTCATCCCCGCCTCTCTACTGTCTCCGCCCACTCCTCATCCCGTCTCTCTACTGTCTCCACCCACTCCTCATCCCCACCTCTCTACTGTCTCCACCCACTCCTCATCCCCTCCTCTCTACTGTCTCCGCCCACTCCTCATCCCCACCTCTCTACTGTCTCCACCCACTCCTCATCCCCTCCTCTCTACTGTCTCCGCCCACTCCTCATCCCACCTCTCTACTGTCTCCACCCACTCCTCATCCCCTCCTCTCTACTGTCTCCGCCCACTCTTCATCCCCTCCTCTCTACTGTCTCCGCCCACTCCTCTTACCGCTGCTCTTCTGTCTTCGCCCACTCCTTATCCCGCCTCTCTACTGTCTCCGCCCACTCCTCATCCCCACCTCTCTACTGTCTCCGCCCACTCCTTATCCCGCCTCTCTACTGTCTCCGCCCACTCCTCATCCCACCCCTTTTACTGTCTCCGCCCACTCCTCATCCCACCTTTCTACTGTCTCCGCCCACTCTTTATCCCGCCTCTTTACTGTCTCCGCCCACTCCTCATCCCACCCCCTCTGTCTCCGCCCACTCCTCATCCCACCTCTCTACTGTTTTCGCCCATTCCACACCCACTTTTTTGTGCTCATGAATGTACCAGTTGTTCATTTCAAGGTGTTGAAGGTGCACCCCATTATGTTTGGACACACCCACATAATCTTGAAATAAGGGAGAGAGCAGCATTTGGACACACCCACATA
The DNA here is from genome assembly GCF_052324685.1 of Brachyhypopomus gauderio. Classification (NCBI taxonomy): domain Eukaryota; kingdom Metazoa; phylum Chordata; class Actinopteri; order Gymnotiformes; family Hypopomidae; genus Brachyhypopomus; species Brachyhypopomus gauderio. Next base: position 52,814,679 of record NC_135211.1, read on the forward strand.
ATCTTTAAATCAGGGTGGGAGCAGCGTTTGGACACACCCACATCATCTTGAAATCAGGGGCACTACGTTCATTCCTCTTTCATCCATGTATGCATCCAAACACCTTGTGAAGAACATTAAACAAAACTGACCTAATAAGGAATTCTTTTGAAGCATGTGCATTTTCAAAGGAATGCATAATTGGTGCATTTTTAAAGCAGATTTGAAATTTGCAGTGTGTGTGTGTGTGTGTGTGTGTGTGTGTGTCTGAGAGAGAAAGAGAGAGGGATTTTACCAGACTTTGGATGAAGGAGTAATGATTCCTCAAAAATAAAACCATGCATTTCTTACCAATTAACGTTAAGACTAGGATTAGGGTTACGACTAGGATTAGGGTTAGGACTAGGGTTAAGATTAGGTTTCGAGACATTTCCAGTATGGATTGCTTATAGAAGAGTATTTATAGAAGAGTGTGAGCTTACTACAGAAGTATCACGTGTCCCAACCTCCCTGGGAAAGTCTGGCAGGAAACTCGAAAGGAGGAACAGATCCAGGAGGAAGCGTTAGGAACAGATCCAGGAGGAAGCATTAGTAACAGATCCAGGAGGAAGCATTAGGAACAGATCCAGGAGGAAGCATTAGGAACAGATCCAGGAGGAAGCGTTAGGAACAGATCCAGGAGGAAGCGTTAGGAACAGATCCAGGAGGAAGCGTTAGGAACAGATCCAGGAGGAAGCGTTAGGAACAGATCCAGGAGGAAGCGTTAGGAACAGATCCAGGAGGAAGCATTAGGAACAGATCCAGGAGGAAGAGTTAGGAACAGATCCAGGAGGAAGCGTTAGGAACAGATCCAGGAGGAAGCATTAGGAACAGATCCAGGAGGAAGCGTTAGGAACAGATCCAGGAGGAAGCGTTAGGAACAGATCCAGGAGGAAGAGTTAGGAACAGATCCAGGAGGAAGCATTAGGAACAGATCCAGGAGGAAGCATTAGGAACAGATCCAGGAGGAAGCGTTAGGAACAGATCCAGGAGGAAGCGTTAGGAACAGATCCAGGAGGAAGCGTTAGGAACAGATCCAGGAGGAAGCGTTAGGAACAGATCCAGGAGGAAGCGTTAGGAACAGATCCAGGAGGAAGCGTTAGGAACAGATCCAGGAGGAAGCATTAGGAACAGATCCAGGAGGAAGCGTTAGGAACAGATCCAGGAGGAAGCGTTAGGAACAGATCCAGGAGGAAGCGTTAGGAACAGATCCAGGAGGAAGCATTAGGAACAGATCCAGGAGGAAGAGTTAGGAACAGATCCAGGAGGAACATTGTTGAATTTGTGCTGGCTGTACAGCAGTTCTGTACTCTCTCATAGGTAATGGAGGGGTTGTGGTAGTTTATCATATACACATGAGGGGTGTGGTAGGTGTCTGGGGTGTGTGGTAGGTGTCTGGGGAGTGTGGTAGGTGTCTGGGGAGTGCGGTAAGTGTCTGGGGAGTGCGGTAGGCATCTGGGGAGTGTGGTAAGTGTCTGGGGAGTGCGGTAGGCGTCTAGGGTGTGTGGTAGGTGTCTGGGGTGTGTGGTAGGTGTCTGGGGTGTGTGGTAGGTGTCTGGGGAGTGCGGTAGGCATCTGGGGAGTGTGGTAGGTGTCTGGGGTGTGTGGTAGGTGTCTGGGGAGTGCGGTAGGCATCTGGGGAGTGCGGTAGGCATCTGGGGAGTGCGGTAGGCATCTGGGGAGTGCGGTAGGCATCTGGGGAGTGCGGTAGGCATCTGGGGAGTGCGGTAGGCGTCTGGGGAGTGTGGTAGGTGTCTGGGGAGTGTGGTAGGTGTCTGGGGAGTGCGGTAGGCATCTGGGGAGTGCGGTAGGCATCTGGGGAGTGTGGTAGGTGTCTGGGGTGTGTGGTAGGTGTCTGGGGTGTGCAGTAGGCATCTGGGGAGTGTGGTTGGTGTCTGGGGTGTGTGGTAGGTGTCTGGGGTGTGTGGTAGGTGTCTGGGGTGTGTGGTAGGTGTCTGGGGAGTGTGGTAGGTGTCTGGGGTGTGTGGTAGGTGTCTGGGGAGTGCGGTAGGCTGCCTTACTGCTACCTATGAATAGAAGGCCAAAAGAACAAGATTGCAGATTGAAGCACCTGAGATGAGTGCTGGGTCACTCACTTTGATGAGTGACCTCCTGACCTAGGGGCCCCTCACCAAGAGCTGGATGAAGACGTTAGAGACAGAGATAACTGGGTTTCTCTTCTCACCCTACTGTCATGGCTACTCTGGAATGAAGTAAGTGAAGAAAATGAGATGAGATTTTCATCTCTATGGTCTCTAGAGACATATCTATGTCATCATTACTGACATCACTCTCTGTACTGGAATTATAGAAAGCAGAAGACCAAACTTTGTAAAGGATGAATCAGAGAAACACACACACAACCCTTAAGACAAGTCCTGAGGTTGGAGACTTCAGTAGACGACATTAACGGTGGGAGTGATGAAGATCTGGCCTCATGCTTAACTGGCTTCCATCTCCCTCAATATCTCACTCTCCCCTTTTCACTCTCTCACTCTTACTGAGTTGTGATTGGCCAGATAGCCCCACCGTTGCATTGTCATCAGAACATGGTCCCCGTCACCAGCCCCCGGCTTTCCGAATATGAGGAAATATCTGAGGACAGGAGACAGCTGTCCTCACGCAGGGCTTGGCAGGACGGGGACGGTCGTGGTGTGGCACAGCAGTTCAGGGAGGAGAACTCTGAAGGTTAACTTAGTGAAGAAAGTGTCTGCTCAGTGCTATAAGTAAGGCAGATTGTCCTGATGCTGCTGCCTATTCTTCTTTGAGTGCCATGCAGGCATCCGTTGTCCAATCAGAGCACTCTTGTATTATAAACATGGGACACAAACACAGCTGACATTGGTGCTGGCCTGGATGTCTGTTGGGAGATGTGTAGCTCTGAGCTGGTGTCAGTTATAAAGGTTTACCGTTATCACAAATAGAACAGGTCTGTAAATACAGAGCAGTGCTATGAGCAGATAAATACAGGTGTGAAGAATAGCAATGTGACGAGTGACATCACTGCAGGCATTGCAGTTTTCTAAATTCAGTTTTCTAAGATGTCGATGTTGTGCCATGAAAACTAGACGAGGAGCAATCTTCCTTTACTCTCACAGTGTTGGCTTCAGTTCATGTTTCTAATACGTTGCCCAGGAAATTCCTCTTCACATGAGAATGAGATGAAAACTGTCTTGAAACTTGATTGATTAGCATGTTGATGAACCTTCTCCAGAGTTGACTGCAGATGTATGCAGATCAGTGTGTAGGAGAGAAGAGAACCTGGGCCAGGTGCCCCACACCTCTCCTTGAGGAGAGCAGGACACAAACAAGCATGATGACAGGCTGGACAGGACAGCCCAGATCAGGACTGGAATCAGGACAGATCAGGACTGGGATCAGGACAGATCAGGACTGGGATCAGGACAGATCAGGACTGGGATCAGGACAGATCAGGACTGGGATAAGGAGAGGGAAACCCTGGGGAGGCATCATCTCTGCTGCTCCAGTTCAGCTGACGAACTGAAAACACACACACGCGCACGCACACACACACACACACACACACACACACACACACACACACACACACACACGTGCATGCTTGGGTTCTTAAGGGGGGTGTTTCATGAGTAGCAGACAGTATTTTCCCCTGTGGGGTTTTGTATGTGACTGTTGTTGTGTGCAGCATCACGTTTAAGATTCTTGGACCGACTGCAGTATTTCTCACTCAGATACAGAGAGGGGGTATCTTACACAGAGAGGGGGTATCTTACACAGAGAGAGGGTGTCTTACACAGAGAGAGGGTATCGTACACAGAGAGAGGGTATCTTACACAGAGAGGGGGTATCTTACACAGAGAGAGGGTATCTTACACAGAGAGGGGGTATTTTAGACAGAGAGGGGGTATCTTAGACAGAGAGGGGGTATCTTAGACAGAGAGGGGGTATCTTACACAGAGAGAGGGTATCTTACACAGAGAGAGGGTATCTTAGACAGAGAGGGGGTATCCTACACAGAGAGGGGGTATCCTACACAGAGAGGGGGTATCTTACACAGAGAGGGGGTATCTTACACAGAGAGAGGGTATCTTACACAGAGAGGGAGTATCTTACACAGAGAGAGGGTATCTTACACAGAGAGAGGGTATCTTACACAGAGAGGGGGTATCTTACACAGAGAGAGGGTATCTTACACAGAGGGGGTATCTTACACAGAGAGGGGGTATCTTACACAGAGAGGGGGTATCTTACACAGAGAGAGTGTATCTTACACAGAGAGGGGGTATCTTATACAGAGAGAGGGTATCTTACACAGAGAGGGGGTATCTTAGGTAGAGGGGTATCTTAGACAGAGAGAGGGTATCTAACACAGAGAGGGGGTATCTTAGGCAGAGGGGGTATCTTACACAGAGAGGGGGTATCTTACACAGAGAGGGGGTATCTTAGACAGAAGGGGGTATCTTACACAGAGAGAGGGTATCTTACACAGAGAGGGGGTATCTTACACAGGGGGTATCTTACACAGGGGGTATCTTAGACAGGGGGTATCTTAAACAGAAGGGGGTATCTTAGACGGGGGGTATCTTAGACAGGGGGTATCTTACACAGAAGGGGGTATCTTAGACAGAGGGGGATTCTGTGTGCTCTTTTTTGGATGGAGTGATTTGGATGGAGTGAGGAAGCTCAAGATAAGAGAGAGATTGAAGAAGGAGGGATTGTCCTGCCACACAGCTGGCCACAGTCTGCACACAGAGTTACAGTGTGAAGGTCTTGATTCTATCAGAGCACACAGGTGTTGAACATCTCAGTGTGTCAGGTGTGTTTTCCCCTGTGTTGTTTTTGATTGTTGCATTTTTATCATTATTTACTCATGAACACATCATTTAGGTTTATGATAAAGAGACATTATTGCACATTCGATCTTTTGTTACGCCTGATGCCAAGTTTAACTAGGCAGCAGAATTTAATCATATACATTGCTCCTTGGTCTTACCGGGGCTTCTGGTAAACGATGAGGGAATTGCAAGATGCCGGTGTCAGCGTAGAAGGAAGCCCGGCAGGATAGCTGTTGTGTTCTCGTGTGATTGAGCAGGCTGCTGGGTGAGCCACACTCGGGTCGGAGTGTGTATGGTGGCTAAGGCAGAGGTCCTTGAAAGCTACCACATCATACCAGGCTTATGAGATGACTTATAGGCACGCTTATGCTGGCCAGGTTTCACTTTAAATTTTTTTGTATATTAGTGCGGCTTTGATACCATTGATCACGGTTATTTTATTGGAAAAGTTGAGTCAGTTGGCTGAAATATCTGGAACTGCACTAAAATGGTTTCATTCTTACTTATCAAACAGGTCATTTGTGGTGTCTGTGGGTGCCTGACTGGGCGTCTCGCAGCAGTGCGGTCCCTTATATATGCTCCCTTTAGGTGACATTATTCAAAGTTATAATGTTTCTTTTCATTATGCTGATGATACACAGATATATCTATCTGTCAAACGAAGTGAGACTGGTAAATTGGCTAATCTTACTAACTGTCTGACAGCTATAAAAATCTGGATGTCTCAAAAATGTTTTTAACTAAATTATGAAAAGACCGATGTTCTAATTGTGGGCTCAGACGAAATGTGCAAAAAGGTGCAGTCAGCTTGGTTTAAAGGCAGAGCCATTTGTGAGAAATCTTGGTGTGACCTTTGATTCTCCACTTAGTTCCTCATTACACATCAAGTTCTTCAGACCTGCTTTTTTCAGCTGATATATTAGTAAAGTTAGAAATTTCTAACTTTTCCTGCAATCTGACATTGAAAAATTATGCCTGGTTTTGTCTCCACCCAATTGGATTGCTGCAGTGCCTTATTTACTTGTCTGAATCAGCGAGAGGTGGAATGTCTACAGCTTAATCAAACACAACTGCCTGTCTTCTCACTACAACAAAGTGTAGGGAACATATTCCACCAGTATTGGCTTCTCTACTCTGGTTAGATAGATAGAAATGATTTAAAAATTTTAATTATTACTTATCAGCTGTCCATGATGAGACTCCAGCATACATTACTGAGTTCTTATGTCTTCATAGTGTGAGAACTCTAAGGTCTTTAATGTTGGGGTTATTATCTGCCCCCTGGGGTTATTATCTGCCCCCCGTACTAATTTAAAATCAAAGGGGGACTGGGCTTTTGCAGTTTATGCCCCAAAATTGTGAAATAATCTTCTTACTGATGTCAGACTCTCTGATTCAATTCGTCTTAAAAAAAGTTTAAATACATTAAAGACATAAAAAAACATTTTTATTCTCTTGCTTTTAACAAAATTTGATCGACGTGCTTAAAAACCCAATGTGTGTTATTTATTTATCTATATATAATTTACTTGAGTTTTGGATTATAATCCTACATTTAAATTTAAATCTATATTTAAATTGCCCTGTATTGCATTTTATTTTGTACATATTTGTAAAGCACTTTGTGAGTCACTCTAGAAAAGTGCTATATAAATAAAGTTTTACTTACTTGTAGCTGGACACAGTCTGCACACAGAGTATTACACTGTACAGCTACAGCCTAGACCCACTGAACACAGCAGCCGGGCTCACCTTGTTTGAAGAGTGTGGAGCGTAGTGTTGGAGGCTGTGGGGTGTGGCTGGATGATGGGGTGTGTTTGGAGGGTGTAGGGTGTGTGGTTGGAGGGTGTGGGGTGTGAGTGGAGGGTGTAGAGTGGGGTTGGAAATAGTGGTAGTAGTGTGGTGGTAGTAGTAGTGTAGTAGTAGTGGTGGTGGTGGTGGTAGTAGTGTAGTGGTAGTGGTGGTGGTAATAGTAGTGGTGGTAGTAGTGGTGGTGGTGATAGTAGTGTAGTGGCCATGGTAGTAGTAGTGTAGTGGTAGTGGTGGTAGTAATAGTAGTGTAAAGGTAGTGGTGGTGGTAATAGTAGTGGTAGTGGTAGTGGTGGTAGTAGTAGTGTAGTAGTAGTTGTAGTGGTGGTGGAGGTAGTAGTGGCAGTAGTAGTGTAGTAGTGGTGGTGGTAATAGTAATGTTGGTAGTAGTAGTGTAGTAGTAGTGGTGGTGGTGATAATAGTAGTGTAGTGATAGTAGTAGTAGTAGTAGTAGTAGTAGTGGTAGTAGTGGTGGCGGTAATAGTAGTGTAGTGGTAGTGATGGTGGTAATAGTAGTCTTGTAGTGGTGGTGGAGGTAGTAGTGGCAGTAGTAGTGTAGTAGTAGTAGTGGTAGTGGTGGTAGTTATAGTAGTGTAAAGGTAGTGGTGGTGGTAATAGTAGTGTAGTGGTAGTGGTGGTAGTAGTAGTGTAGTAGTTGTTGTAGTGGTGGTGGAGGTAGTAGTGGCAGTAGTAGTGTAGTAGTAGTGGCAGTGGTGGTGATAATAGTATTGTTGGTAGTAGTAGTGTAGTAGTAGTAGTGGTGGTGGTGGTAATAATAGTGTAGTGATAGTAGTAGTAGTAGTAGTGGTAGTAGTGGTGGCGGTAGTAGTAGTGTAGTGGTAGTGGTGGTAGTAATAGTAGTATAAAGGTAGTGGTGGTGGTAATAGTAGTGTAGTGGTAGTGGTAGTAGTAGTTGTAGTGGTGGTGGTAGTAGTAGTAGTAGTAGTAGTAGTAGTAGTGGCAGTGGTAGTAGTTGTGGTAGTAGTAGTAGTGGTAATAGTAGTGTAGTAGTAGTAGTAATGGTGGTAGTTATTTTGGCTGATTTCTTAATATTTCTTATTAATGCCTTTCCTGAAACTTCAGGTTTTGCTCTCATAATGTTGTACTTGACACTGTCATGCCATGAATCCTCTTCAGCGGGAGAGAGTGTAAAAGTGGTAGAGACAGACAGAGAGAGAGAGAGTGGTAGAGACAGAGAGAGAGAGAGAGAGGGAGAGTGGTAGAGACAGAGTGAGAGAGAGAGTGACTGAGAGAATGTGAGAGCAAGAGAATGAGGAAGTGAGAATGTGTAGGAGTGTATGTGTGTGTGAGAGAGGGAGATGGGGAGGGAGAGAGAGAGAGAGAGAGAGGGAGGGAGAGGGAGGGAGAGGGAGGGCCTTTGTCTTCATTGTGTCAGCTCTGCCTTCTGTAGAGTTTTTCTTCTGCTCTACACGGTCACTGCTTCACTGCAGATAGCAGATATATGACACGATAAAACATTAGACGGGATTAACATCAAATGCTCTTTGGACTTCATTATTTCTCACACCCTTCTCATCATTGTACGCTCACACACACACACACACACACACACACACACACACACACACACACACACACGCCCGACTGCATTTACCCTAGTTGTTGTAGAGTGTATAGATGCCCTCTTTACATAAGACTTGTAATATCTCTTCAGTTATCCCACAGCCAGCACCATGAACGTGGTAACTTTATTTTACCAATAAATGCAATGAATGCCAATCTCCTTCAGCCCCTAAAGCAACTTAACACTCACATTAACATTACGCTTGCAACGAGTGTACATGGTTAGCCTTCCATACACCATCTGATTGTGTGTGTGCTTGTGTGTGTCTCGTCTTTGTCTCTGTATGTGTGTTATAAATAGTTAATATTTGGTGGTTTACAGAATGGACACACATACTGCAGCTGATACAATACATGTAAAATAAATATGGTTTTGCATGGTAATTGGGCTTTAGTTATAAAAGGTCAAACCCCAGACATCAAATGATGGCATCCCTTTGATTGTTTACGCACATGTCATTGGCTACCAGCTACTGTCGTGAGAAACAGTATTGACCAATGAGGATGTGCATTTTTGCAGTTCCTGTTTGAATGATATACTGTAGCTGCTTACAGTGATGGAAAATATTTCATAAAAACAACCCCAGACCTTTAGAGTTGTGTTGAAGGCAAACACAATGAAAGAATGAATGTTGTTTTTAGAACAGCAGTGTGTTCTGGAGAATTTTACTTGTAGTGATCTGTGTATATCAGTTTATTTGTGTGAGTGTGTGTACAGAATGTATGTATAGATATATTTGTGTGTCCAAGTATGGATTTATTTGTGTGTGTATGTGTGTGGATGAATTAGTGTGCACGTGTGTGTTTGGCAGTCACATGCCACCCTCCTACACCTGTTGACCCAACACACACACAAACACATAAACACACTAACAAAGAAGAGGGCTTGGGGCCCAAGAAGTGAATGAGTAACCATGTGTGAAGGTTGAATGAGACACGGATTAACACCACACACACACACACACACACACACACACACACACACACACACAGGATTGGGGATTGGTGGTGTTGTTTATGTATTTTTTTTTCTGTAAGTGATGAAACCAAGAGTAGGAGATGTGTTTATGGGTAGTAGGAGATGTGTTTGGTGTTTGAGTAGTAGGAGATGTGTTTAGTATATTTGAGTAGTAGGAGATGGGTTTGGTGTTTGAGTAGTAGGAGATGGGTTTGGTGTTTGAGTAGTAGGAGATGTGTTTAGGGTATTTGAGTAGTAGGACATGGGTTTAGTATATTTGAGTAGTAGGAGATGTGTTTGGTGTTTGAGTAGTAGGAGATGTGTTTAGTATATTTGAGTAGTAGGAGATGGGTTTGGTGTTTGAGTAGTAGGAGATGGGTTTGGTGTTTGAGTAGTAGGAGATGGGTTTGGTGTTTGAGTAGTAGGAGATGGGTTTGGTGTTTGAGTAGTAGGAGATGTCTTTAGGGTATTTGAGTAGTAGGACATGGGTTTAGTATATTTGAGTAGTAGGAGATGTGTTTGGTGTTTATGAGTAGGATATTTGTTTAGTGTTTGAGTAGTAAGAGATGTGTTTAGGGTATTGGAGTAGTAGGAGATATAGATGGGGTGAGATGTGTTCAGGATGTACAAGGTGTTAGATGGTCAGGAGGTACAGGGTATTAGGTGTTTGGTAGGTAAAGTAAGATAGGTGTTCAGTAGGTACAGGGTGTAGGTGTTCAGTAAGTACAGGGTGTACAGGGTGTTAGGTGTTCAGGAGGTACAGTGTGTAGGTCTTCAGGAGGTACATGGTGTTAGGTGTTCAGGAGGTACAGGGTGTTAGGTGTTCAGGAGTTACAGGGTGTAGGTGTTCAGGAGGTACAGGGTGTTAGGTGTTCAGTAGGTACAGGGTATAGGTGTTCAGGAGGTACAGGGTGTTAGGTGTTCAGTAGGTACAGGATGTTAGGTGTTCAGTAGGTACAGGGTGTTAGGTGCTCAGGAGGTACAGAGTGTAGGTGTTCAAGAGGTACAGGGTATAGGTGTTCAGGAGGTACAGGGTGTTAGGTGTTCAGGAGGTACAGGGTGTTAGGTGTTCAGGAGGTACAGGGTGTTAGGTGTTCAGGAGGTACAGGGTGTTAGGTGTTCAGTAGGTACAGGGTGTTAGGTGTTCAGGATGTACATGGTGTTATGTTTTCAGGAGGTACAGGGGGTTATGTGTTCAGGAGGTACTGGGGGTTATGTGTTCAGGAGGTACAGGGTATTGTGTGTTCAGGGATCATTGAACTGAATAAAGCCAGTGGTGAGACTGAGCCAGTGAGGCAGAGAGAGATACATATAGAGGAGTGGGGGGAAGAGACATGGTGTTTATTCATTTTTCAGCTTTGGTTTGTCCGATGCATGCCATCTGTGTGTGTGTGGTAATGGTATACCAAGCCTGTTTTATTGGCTGGTGATAGGGTGACCCTAATATAGCCCATCTGCTTCTGTAAAACACAGAGAGTGAACATAGCATTTTACAGTAGAGAGGAAAGGGTGAGAGGGAGAGAGAGGGGTGTGGAGGGAGAGAGAGGGGTGTGGAGGGAGAGAGAGGGTGTGGAGGCAGAGAGAGGGTGTAGAGGGAGAGAGAGGGGTGTGGAGGGAGACTGTAATACAGGATTAAAAGACAGAGGAAAAGAGAGAGGGTAGAATGAGAGAGTGAGTGAGGGAAAGAGTGGGTGGAGGGAGAGGGTGGAGCGAGTGAGCAGAGGGAGAGGGTGTAGGGAGAAGGTGGGTGAGGGAAGAGAGCCCTGATTTGACCTTTGAACATACAGATAAGGGTGGAGTGTGATACTTTAGGTCTATAGATGGAGACTGTAGATGGATGGATTATGGATGGAGATGTAGATTTTATATGGGGATTATAGTTAGGGTCAGAGCCGGAGTGGCTAATCGGGAGATTCGGGAGGATTCCCGATGGGCCGGCTCATGTCAATCTCTAGTTTGGGCCGATTGGGAGGGAAAAATAATTTTGGGCCGGATTTGGACATGAAACTCCCGGGCTGAAAAAGGGGCCCACTCCGGGCCTGGTTATAGGGTTGTAGATGGGGATTATAGATGGGGTTGTAGATGGGGATTATAGATGTGGTTGTAGATGGGGATTATAGATGTGGTTGTAGATGGGGATTATAGATGGGGTTGTAGATGGGGATTATAGACTGGGTTGTAGATGGGGATTATAGATGGGGTTGTAGATGGGGATTATAGATGGGGTTGTAGATGGGGATTATAGACTGGGTTGTAGATGGGGATTATAGATGTGGTTGTAGATGGGGATTATAGATGGGGTTGTAGATGGGGATTATAGATGGGGTTGTAGATGGGGATTATAGACTGGGTTGTAGATGGGGATTATAGATGGGTTGTAGATGGGGATTATAGATGTGGTTGTAGATGGGGATTATAGATGGGGTTGTAGATGGGGATTATAGATGGGGTTGTAGATGGGGATTATAGATGGGGTTGTAGATGGGGATTATAGACTGGGTTGTAGATGGGGATTATAGATGTGGTTGTAGATGGGGATTATAGATGGGGTTGTAGATGGGGATTATAGATGGGTTGTAGATGGGGATTATAGATGTGGTTGTAGATGGGGATTATAGATGTGGTTGTAGATGGGGATTATAGATGGGGTTGTAGATGGGGATTATAGATGGGTTGTAGATGGGGATTATAGACTGGGTTGTAGATGGGGATTATAGATGTGGTTGTAGATGGGGATTATAGATGGGGTTGTAGATGGGGATTATAGATGGGTTGTAGATGGGGATTATAGATGTGGTTGTAGATGGGGATTATAGATGTGGTTGTAGATGGGGATTATAGATGGGGTTGTAGATGGGGATTATAGATGGGTTGTAGATGGGGATTATAGATGGGGTTGTAGATGGGGATTATAGACTGGGTGGTAGATGGGGATTATAGATGTGGTTGTAGATGGGGATTAGAGATGGGGTTGTAGATGGGGATTATAGATGGGGTTGTAGATGGGGATTATAGACTGGGTTGTAGATGGGGATTATAGATGTGGTTGTAGATGGGGATTATAGACTGGGTTGTAGATGGGGATTATAGATGTGGTTGTAGATGGGGATTATAGACTGGGTTGTAGATGGGGATTATAGACTGGGTTGTAGATGGGGATTATAGATGTGGTTGTAGATGGGGATTATAGATGGGGTTGTAGATGGGGATTATAGATGGGTTGTAGATGGGGATTATAGATGGGTTGTAGATGGGGATTATAGATGGGGTTGTAGATGGGGATTATAGACTGGGTGGTAGATGGGGATTATAGATGGGGTTGTAGATGGGGATTATAGATGGGGTTGTAGATGGGGATTATAGATGGGTTGTAGATGGGGATTATAGATGGGGTTGTAGATGGGGATTATAGACTGGGTTGTAGATGGGGATTATAGATGTGGTTGTAGATGGGGATTATAGACTGGGTTGTAGATGGGGATTATAGATGGGGTTGTAGATGGGGATTATAGATGGGTTGTAGATGGGGATTATAGATGTGGTTGTAGATGGGGATTATAGATGGGGTTGTAGATGGGGATTATAGATGGGGTTGTAGATGGGGATTATAGACTAGGTTGTAGATGGGGATTATAGATGTGGTTGTAGATGGGGATTATAGACTGGGTTGTAGATGGGGATTATAGATGTGGTTGTAGATGGGGATTATAGACTGGGTTGTAGATGGGGATTATAGACTGGGTTGTAGATGGGGATTATAGATGTGGTTGTAGATGGGGATTATAGATGGGGTTGTAGATGGGGATTATAGATGGGTTGTAGATGGGGATTATAGATGTGGTTGTAGATGGGGATTATAGATGTGGTTGTAGATGGGGATTATAGATGGGGTTGTAGATGGGGATTATAGATGGGTTGTAGATGGGGATTATAGATGGGGTTGTAGATGGGGATTATAGACTGGGTTGTAGATGGGGATTATAGATGGGGTTGTAGATGGGGATTATAGATGGGGTTGTAGATGGGGATTATAGATTGGTTGTAGATGGGGATTATAGATGGGGTTATAGATGGGGATTATAGACTGGGTTGTAGATGGGGATTATAGACTGGGTTGTAGATGGGGATTATAGACTGGGTTGTAGATGGGGATTCTAGATGGGGTTGTAGATGGGGATTATAGATGGGGTTGTAGATGGGGATTATAGATGGGTTGTAGATGGGGATTATAGATGTGGTTGTAGATGGGGATTATAGATGGGGTTGTAGATGGGGATTATAGATGGGGGTTGTAGATGGGGATTATAGACTGGGTTGTAGATGGGGATTATAGATGTGGTTGTAGATGGGGATTATAGATGGGTTGTAGATGGGGATTATAGACTGGGTTGTAGATGGGGATTATAGATGTGGTTGTAGATGGGGATTATAGATGGGTTGTAGATGGGGATTATAGACTGGGTTGTAGATGGGGATTATAGATGGGTTTGTAGATGGGGATTATAGATGTGGTTGTAGATGGGGATTATAGATGTGGTTGTAGATGGGGATTATAGACTGGGTTGTAGATGGGGATTATAGATGGGGTTGTAGATGGGGATTATAGATGGGGTTGTAGATGGGGATTATAGATGGGTTGTAGATGGGGATTATAGATGTGGTTGTAGATGGGGATTATAGATGTGGTTGTAGATGGGGATTATAGATGTGGTTGTAGATGGGGATTATAGATGGGGTTGTAGATGGGGATTATAGACTGGGTTGTAGATGGGGATTATAGATGGGGTTGTAGATGGGGATTATAGATGGGGTTGTAGATAGGGATTATAGATGGGGTTGTAGATAGGGATTATAGATGGGTTGTAGATGGGGATTATAGATGGGGTTGTAGATGGGGATTATAGACTGGGTTGTAGATGGGGATTATAGATGTGGTTGTAGATGGGGATTATAGATGGGGTTGTAGATGGGGATTATAGATGGGGTTGTAGATGTGGATTATAGATGTGGTTGTAGATGGGGATTATAGATGGGGTTGTAGATGGGGATTATAGATGTGGTTGTAGATGGGGATTATAGACTGGGTTGTAGATGGGGATTATAGATGTGGTTGTAGATGGGGTTGTAGATGGGGATTATATATGGGGTTGTAGATGTGGATTATAGATGTGGTTGTAGATGGGGATTATAGATGGGGTTGTAGATGGGGATTATAGACTGGGTTGTAGATGGGGATTATAGATGGGGTTGTAGATGGGGATTATAGATGGGGTTGTAGATGGGGATTATAGACTGGGTTGTAGATGGGGATTATAGATGGGGTTGTAGATGGGGATTATAGATGGGACATGGGGTTGTAGATGGGGATTATAGACTGGGACATGGGGTTGTAGATGGGGATTATAGATGTGGTTGTAGATGGGGATTATAGATTGGGACCAAGGGTCACAAGCTCTGGGTAGTGACAGAAAGAATGAGATTGTAGATTCAGGCGGCTGAAATGAGTTTCCTCCGCAGGGTGTCTGGGCTTTCCCTTAGAGATAAGGTGAGGAGTTCGGTCATCCGGGAGAGACTCGGAGTAGAGTCATTGCTCCTCCATGTAGAGAAGAGCCAGATGAGATAGTTCAGGCATCTGGTCCGGATGTCCACTGGGTGTATTTCTGTGGAGGTGCTCCGGGGACGTTTCCAACTAGGAGAAGACCCCGGGGAACACCCTGGTCACACTGGATAGATTGTATTTTTCAGCTACAATGGGAACCCCACAGATAGATGGATGGATGCATGGATGGATAGAGTGTGTATGAACATTAATTTCCTGCTGTTGTCCCTCCTGTGGAGCCATGCGTTTCCGTTCCATCATTGTGACATCATTGTGACATCATGACTGTGTGACATCATGACGGTTTCACTGGTTTTGGATCCCTCTTATCTGACGCCTGTCAGGCACACACATCAGCTCTCAAGCTTTGGCATGACTGCGTCATTCAGCTTTCTCATATTCACATGTTCACTTATTCACTCATGATTTATTTGAGACAGAGATCATTGCTGTTACACTGTGATCATTTCAGTTTTCTTCTTAGTACTTTGTTTACTCTTCTCTCTGCCCAGAGAGCAAGCCACACGGAACCCTCTGGGTATATCAGCCCTCCATTGGTCAGACCATTAGTACAATTGCCCTGTGTTCCAGTATCTATTACTACAGTTGCCCTGTGTTCCAGAATCAATTAGTACAGTTGCCCTGTGTTCCAGAATCCATTAGTACAATTGCCCTGTGTTCCAGTATCTATTACTACAGTTGCCCTGTGTTCCAGAATCAATTAGTACAGTTGCCCTGTGTTCCAGAATCCATTAGTACAGTTGCCCTGTGTTCCAGAATCAATTAGTACAGTTGCCCTGTGTTCCAGAATCGATAAGTACAGTTGCCCTGTGTTCCAGTATCCATTAGTACAGTTGCCCTGTGTTCCAGAATCAATAAGTACAGTTGCCCTGTGTTCCAGTATCCATTAGTACAGTTGCCCCATGTTCCAGAATCAATAAGTACAGTTGCCCTGTGTTCCAGTATCCATTAGTACAGTTGCCCTGTGTTCCAGAATCAATTAGTACAGTTACCCTGTGTTCCAGAATCCATTAGTACAGTTGCCCTGTGTTCCAGTATCTATTAGTACAGTTGCCCTGTACATTCTGGTGACCTCTATACATCTTCAGTGCCAATGCTTCTCAACACCGATGTGTAATAACAAGCTGATTGTGTTCCTTTACTCCGAAAGAGAGCAGACAAACAAGAGAAGGTTTAATTGGATCATTGGGAAACCCACTTAGTGTTAAGTACTGGGCATGGCTGTCCCTGTTGACCAATATAATTACACCCTGCTTTTCAAATTAAACACCCAAACACAATCAACCTCCTTTTAAAATTCAGGCACACATCATCCATACATTTACATCTAATGAAAAACTCGTGTTCATAATTCAAATAGTTTATAAAAAAATAATGCCAAGAATGTTTTCCAGGTTTTTCAAGGTTTTTCTCGTTAGGGTGGAGGTGGTTTTTATCATTAGGGTGGAGGGGGTTGTTCCACCCGTTTCATTTGCATGATTGATAAAGGAGAAAGGGGCCTTTCTGTATCCTGTGCACTCCAAGATCAAACAGATAAAACATAAAACACAGCTATTTAAACACTGCACTGTAACTTCCTCTTCCTCTCATGCATGGTCTGAAGTCATTTGCATCTCATTAGCATGCTGTATTTACAATATCCCCTGTGGTGCTTATGCAATTCTTGGTTTCAGAATACATTAAAATATTAATGTGTAAAGTACATACTCATAATAGGAAATATTCAGCTCCAAGGTTATTCTCCAGTGGACCAGCTGGCCCAAGCTGTAATTGTTGCTGTTTTGGTAATCTGTTTGGCCAGCACGTCACATGAGCAGGTATAGTGGATTCATATGGGTTTATTTGTTTAGGCTGAAGTCATTCCAGTTGTGGGGTCATCCACCATCGTCAGTCGGGTCAGCAGCCAACGCTGGCAGTATCACCTCAGCCCGTGAAACCTTTGGGTTTAGGTTCTCCGAGCCAGCCAATCAGATTCTTGTGTTCTTCGTGCACTGTGAGGTAGAGCCAGCCAATCAGATTCTTGTGTTCTTCGTGCACTGTGAGGTAGAGCCAGCCAA
This sequence comes from Brachyhypopomus gauderio, assembly GCF_052324685.1. Classification (NCBI taxonomy): domain Eukaryota; kingdom Metazoa; phylum Chordata; class Actinopteri; order Gymnotiformes; family Hypopomidae; genus Brachyhypopomus; species Brachyhypopomus gauderio. Next base: position 52,831,542 of record NC_135211.1, read on the forward strand.
TCAGATTCTTGTTATCTTCATGCACTGTGAGGTAGAGCCAGCCAATCAGATTCTTATGTTCTTCGTGCACTGTGAGGTAGAGCCAGCCAATCAGATTCTTGTGTTCTTCGTGCACTGTGAGGTAGAGCCAGCCAATCAGATTCTTGTGTTCTTCATGCACTGTGAGGTAGAGCCAGCCAATCAGATTCTTGTGTTCTTCATGCACTGTGAGGTAGAGCCAGCCAATCAGATTCTTATGTTCTTCGTGCACTGTGAGGTAGAGCCAGCCAATCAGATTCTTGTGTTCCTCATGCACTGTGAGGTAGAGCAGGTCCGAGAGGTACGTCCTGTCTGGTTCTGCTTGGCTGGTCCTGAAGATCCAGGTGTATTTGGTTGTATCACCTGAAGTGAACAGTTCAACTAGCCAACCATAGCCACCACTGTCCAGTCTGAAACGTCACCCTGCCAGGGGCTGATGGGAGTGGGTGGGGCATGTTGCCGGGGCATGGTGTCACATGGCGCTATTTAGCTGTTGCCCCACCCTCAGGTTGCCTTGAGTGTCTCCTTGGCAACAGTAGGCTCTGGATCTTCATTCGTTGTGAATGGCGCTAATGTGCCCATGGCCTCCAGCACCATGGAGACTTTGGGGCAGCCAATTACGCCACACGCCCTGTCACAGCTCGGACGCACACGGAACGTTGGATGTTGGACGGCAGGGAATTCAGGGTGACAGGAACTACATTATTGTACCGTACAATGACCTGGTTCAGAACACTCTCTCTTCATCTCCCTCTCTATTTCTCTCTGTCTCTTTCTTTCTCTCTCCCTCTCTCTCTTTCTTTCTCTCTCCCTCTCTCTCTCTATTTCCCTCTCTTTCTATCTCCCTCTCTCTCTTTCCCTCTTTCTATATCACCTTCTATCTCTTTCACTATCTCCCTCCCTTCCCCCCTCTTTCTCTCTCCCTCCTCTCTCTCTCTCTCTCTCCCCTCTCTCTCTTTCTGTCTCTTCATCTCTCTTTTCCCCTCTCCCTCTCTCTCTCCCTCTCTCTTTCTCTTTCTCTCTCTCCCTCTCTCTCAATATGTACTACTAAGTTGTAGTGATGACAGGGTTGGGTAATGAAGCGTTGAGGCCTGTGCACCTTTCAACATTGACAAAATCACTTCAATACTTAAATTCCTTTAAAATATGAAAATAAACAGCTTGGAATAATTTTTATAGTGTGACTATTTCAGGACAAATTCAACATTAGTTCAACATTTCCATATCACTGAGCAAACTGACATTCATCGCATCTGATTTTAGGTCAAAGCAGCAAGGACACTGGGCAAGTACACTACAGTCTACACTACACTACAGTCTACACTTAAACTACACTACAGTCTACATTACACTACAGTCTACACTAAACTACAGTCTACACTTAGACTACACTACAGTCTACACTACACTACAGTCTACACCTATACTACACTACAGTCTACACTACACTACAGTCTACACCTATACTACACTACAGTCTACACTACAGCCTACACTAATCTTACACTACACAACAGTCTACACTATAGTCTACACTACACTACAGTCTACACTATAGTCTACACTACACTACAGTCTACAATACAGTCTACACTTAGACTACACTACAGCCTACACTAGTCTTACACTACACTACAGTCTTGAAAATACCACTACCACTCCCCCCACACACCAAGCCAGACAGAGGTGTGAAATGCTGTCATACAAAGAAAACAGAAAAGCATGGTTGCTATGGACCAATAGCAACCATGGAATTTACGAGTGGTCAGATGCAGTGTTGTGATTCAGGAACAGATTATGTTAACGAAGTTGCGTGGTCACTGACAACTCGAGAATTGTTGACTGTTTTTGACGAAGGAAATGAAAACATGTTTTTATAAGATGGCAAGAGCAAGCAAATAAAGATATTTACTAACATTCTGTACACTGTTTGAAAGTGTGATACTGATGCTTTAATAGTAAGCAAATTTTCTATGACAAAATGTAAAGTTTCTTACTCTACAGACTTTTAAAAATGACAGTTTAAAGTGAGAGTCATGTTGCACATGTAAATTACAAGGTGTATGAAATTTAGATCCAAACCTCTGTTTGTAACACAGATTTTCCATATAAGGGAGACACAGAAAATCAAAAACATATTTTCATTATTTATTCATTATAAAGTAATTTCTCTTTCCAAGAACTGAAAAGTATGAAGCAGAAAAGTAGGCCCAGACATTCACATCTCCACCACCATGCTTAACTGTTGGGAGGAAGTTCTTGTCTTTATATGCAGTGTTGACTTTTCTCCAAACATGGCGCCTGTGATTGTGGCCAAATAAATACATTTTGGACTCATCTGTCCAGAGAACATTATCTGGATCATCTGGTCCTCTTCTGGGCAGAGTTGTGGTGATGTTGAGTGCCCTCCATTTGTAAATGATTTGTCTTACTGTGGATGGATGGTGCTGGAATCTTTCGGAGAAGGTCTTGTAGCTGTACAAGACCTTGCAGCGAGAAGAACCTTACGCATGATGACACGGGTTACACGGAGTGAGCGAGCAAACGTACGTGATAACGGGAGTATTCGGATGACGGCGTGAACTAAGAAGGCATGGAAACTTACGGATCATGATAGCTACAATGACCGACGCACGAGCCTAGACACCACGGGGAATAAATACACTGAATAAGCACGAACTCTGACAAGACACATGCGGGAACAATAATCGAGGAGGTGGGGTTACAAATGAAGGCGGGACAAACAGGCAGGGAAAAACACTGACACACGGAACAGGATGACAGATAGCCACCACAGCTAGTGGTGGTGGGGGGCGGAGCTAGATGTGACAGCATTGTTGAGCTATGTGCTTTACACGTTGGCACCTGGTTTGGTTGGTGTCCTGTCCCTTTTAATCAATGTAGATCAAATCTTTTCCCAAGGATGTCTCATTTGATTGGTCTGCTGAATTGATTTACTTGAGCACTTAATTGATATACTTGAGTGTTTCACCTTATTGACTTCACCAATGCAGCTGTGGTTTACTTTTGCACATTCTTTGATTCCATGTTTCATGTAGTCTGCTGACAACTCACACATTAAACTCGAGACATTTCATATATAAAACTGGTAAGAGAATCATGGTAAAACAATAGAAACAAAAACAACAGATGCCCCTACCTGCTTGAAAAACAAACTTTCAAGCGGCACTGTAGTTCATTAGATTTACTAACTTATACACTCTCTTGGACTGTCTTTAACCAGGCATGAGTTTCTTTTAGCCAGCTCCCTGCTGGACAGCTTCATCCTGTGCGTAGATTCTCACATGCTGTAGTCTCATGTGCTGCAGTCTCACTTGCTACAGTCTCACGTGCTGCAGTATCACGCGCTGCAGTCTCACCTGCTATAGGCTCATGCACTGTAGTCTCACCTGTTGTAGTCTCATGTGCTGTAGTCTCACGTGCTGTAGTCTGACATGCTGCAGTCTCACATGCTGCATTCTCATGTGCTGCAGTCTCACATGCTGCAGTCTCACCTGCTGTAGTCTCATGTGCTGCAGTCTCACGTGCTGTAGTCTCACCTGCTGTAGTCTCATGTGCTGCAGTCTCACCTGTTGTAGTCTCATGTGCTGCAGTCTCATGTGCTGCAGTCTCACCTGTTGTAGTCTCATGTGCTGCAGTCTCACATGCTGCAGTCTCACCTGCTGTAGTCTCATGTGCTGCAGTCTCACGTGCTGTAGTCTCACATGCTGTAGTCTCACATGCTGTAGTCTCATGTGCTGCAGTCTCATGTGCTGCAGTCTCATGTGCTGCAGTCTCACGTGCTGCAGTCTCACTTGCTGTAGTCTCACCTGCTGTAGTCTCATGTGCTGCAGTCTCACCTGCTGTAGTCTCATGTGCTGCAGTCTCACGTGCTGTAGTCTCACACGCTGTAATCTCATGTGCTGCAGTCTCACGTGCTGTATTCTCACATGCTGTAGTCTCACGTGCTGCAGACTCACATGCTGTAATCTCATGTGCTGCAGTCTCACCTGCTGTAGTCTCACGTGCTGCAGTCTCACACGCTGTAATCTCACGTGCTGCAGTCTCACGTGCTGTAGCCTCACGTGCTGCAGTCTCACCTGCTGTAGTCTCACGTGCTGCAGTCTCACCTGCTGCAGTCTCACCTGCTGTAGTCTCACGTGCTGCAGTCTCACCTGCTGTAGTCTCACCTGCTGTAGTATCACCTGCTGTAGTCTCACGTGCTGTAGTCTCACGTGCTGTAGTCTCACGTGTTGCAGTCTCACGTGCTGCAGTCTCACGTGCTGCAGTCTCACCTGCTGTAGTCTCACGTGCTGCAGTCTCACGTGCTGCAGTCTCACGCCTGTTCTCTCAGGGGTGTTGTAGTCATCAGAAACTGGTTTCAGAATCCCCCCCCTCCTCTTGTTTAAAAATATATAAGTACAACATCATTGTATTAGCTGTAACTATAACAGCTGCAGTATACAGTGGAATCATATTTTGACATTCTATGCAGCAAACAAGCTGCCAAGAGTGTTAGTAAGAATCTTTCTATGAATACTAAACATCACATGTGCTTGTGATGCTTTGGTGAAAATACCTGTGTAGGGGATGGTAGTCAGACAGAAATGGTCTTCACTGCTGGTCCTCACTGCTGGTCTTCACTGCTGGTCTTCACTCTGTTCTCTGTTACCCTGCTCCGCTGTGATTGCCCGAGTCCGTTTCACAGAATGGCTCCTTGATTCTCTCATCACCATGTGTGCCGGCCTGTAGCCGTATCAGGCACTGTGGTTCACTTTGTGTCTGTGTCACTCTGACTCAGTGACATAGTGCACTTCAAATGTCAGGAGTAGTTTGGGGCTGAAACAGCTGCAGTGTGGAAGGTGAAGCTGTCAAAGTCTCAGCCAGCCAGTGTGTCTGAGAACGTCCTGCTGCTCACAGCCTGCAGAGCAAATGGAGGACAGAAACAACACTGAAACGCTGGAGAACATACATGCATGTGGACGATGTTACATCTGTTTGAGGGTAATAATACATGAATCACTCATGCTTTATTTTGAGAGTAGAACACCCCCCCCCCCCATAAACACACCTACACACACACACACTCATGTGCACATACACATACATTCGCACACACACACACACACACACACACACACACACACACACACACACACACACACACACACACACACACACACACACACACACACACACACCTTGATCAGTCGTCCTTCAGATTGGTTTGTGTGTGTAGGTGGCAGGAGTTCTTCAATAGGTCCTTGTTCTTCTGTGTCACTACTTTCACTATTGTCACTACAGTCATTAGGGTCACTACTGTCACTATTGTCACCACTGTCACTATTGTCACTACAGTCATTATGGTCACTACTGTCACTATTGTCACTATAGTCATTATGGTCACTACTGTCACTATAGTCATTATGGTCACTACTGTCACTATAGTCATTATGATCACTACTGTCACTATTGTCACTACAGTCATTATGGTCACTACTGTCACTATTGCCACTACAGTCATTATTGTCACTACAGTCACTATTGTCATTACTGTCACTACAGT
>NC_135211.1:52842125-52889625 GCF_052324685.1 Brachyhypopomus gauderio
GGTTAGTGTTCATAATGATCTGCTGGTTGTGTTAGGGTTAGTGTTCATAATGATCTGCTGGTTGTGTTAGGGTTAGTGTTCATAATGTTCTGCTGGTTGTGTTAGGGTTAGTGTTCATAATGATCTGCTGGTTGTGTTAGGGTTAGTGTTCATAATGATCTGCTGGTTGTGTTAGGGTTAGTGTTCATAATGATCTGCTGGTTGTGTTAGGGTTAGTGTTCATAATGATCTGCTGGTTATGTCGGTTAGTGTGCTGAGCTGTTTTGGTATATTACCTTCTGTTTAAGATTGAGGCTGGTTTTGTCTGGTACTGAAAATAATTTATGATTCCAATGAGGAATTTCATAGTCTTTTAAAATGAGAGATGGAGAGTGTGTGAGAGAGAGAGAGAGAGAAAGAGAGGGGGAGGGAGAGAGGGTGAGAGAGAAAGAGAGAGAGAGGGTGAGAAGAAAGGAGGGAAGGGAAAGAAAGTGGGAGAGATAGAGTATGTATGGTGACCTGAGAACAGACTTCCTTCTATCCTTCCTTCATTTATTTGGGTTAGAGCTAGTGTTGGGATTAGGTTTAGGGTTAGTGTTAGGATTAGGATTAGGATTAGGGTTATGGTTAGTGTTAGTGTTGGGGTTAGGATTAGGGTTATGGTCAGAGTTGTTGTTGGGGTTAGTGTTAGTGTTAGTGTTGGGGTTAGAGTTAGTGTTGGGATTAGGGCTAGGGTTAGTGTTAGGATTAGGGTTAGGGTAAGGATTCTTCATTTGTAAACTTCTTCATTTGGAAGCATATTAGGAGGTGATACTATTTGTAAATGGGTGTTTATGTTCAGTTTTGTGTCCAGTTCTGAGGAGTAGAACCCAATAACTGACTTGGTTCTGGTCCAAAACCTTTTTCACCAAACCTGTTTAGCACTATTACTGTAGGCTGTTGAAGGCTCATAAGATCATGGATTTTTAACATCGTTTTAGTTTCTGAATTGTCAGGTTTATTTCATTATCAGTGGAGAAAAAATACACGTTTTCCTGAAGCACTGAACTGTAGTGGATTTATTTTACCTCCCTGGTTCCCTCACGTCTTGTGCGCTTTCTAAACCATGTCTCCAGTCCTCCGGGGACTGACGTTCTTTAATAAGAATCATGAGTCACCCTGTCACAGGAAAGCACAAATGCACCAAGCCTTATTTTGGGTTGTGTACGCTACGGTGATGTTTTCAAACGTAGTTTGACTTTTTACCCGTGTGTACTTCCGTGTTTAAACACAGACTGAAAGTATTGACTCTGTGATTGCTTTGCTGCTGGTACTGTGTGGCGTGTTGAGTGAACGGGGGTGTTTGTTTCTCAGGTACATACACTACGTGTTCGACTTGGGCAATGGCCCCTCTCTAATGAAGGGCAACTCGGACAAACCTCTGAACGACAACCAGTGGCACAGCGTGGTGGTCTCGCGGGACACCAACAACATGCACACCCTCAAGATCGACTCACACACCGTCACGCAGCACTCCAACGGAGCCCGCAACCTGGACCTCAAAGGTAGGGCTGTAACAGGGCTGTGTGGGTGTGAGCGGGGAGGGCGGGGTGGGCGGGGTTAGTGGGGTGACTGGGATGAGCGAGGTGGGTGGGGTTGGTAGAGTGGGTGGGGTTAGTGGGTGAGGTGGGTGGGGTTAGTGGGATTAGTGGGGTGAGCCTGTGCTGCTTATTTGGTTGTAGTTTTTTGAGTTCTCTGCAGTAGCTGAAAGGTGATGTCAATGAACACTTGCCCAGACAGTAATTCTGGTAATTTATTGTTCTATGTGGAAGCAGTGTTCAGGGTTTTCTTGGCAACCTCAAGAGATGCAGCATCTTTAAAGATGGGGGAGATAGGGGTCTGTCTCCACAGTGACCCTGGAGCTCAGATGTTTAAGGACTAAACCACGTCATCCAGCTCATGTCAGAGAGACCAGCCACCCTGCAGAGATTACGTCCAACATGCCTGACTAACCCACGATATTCAGATGTTGCTGAAATCCTTATCTATTTGGAAGAAATGTGTTAGGGTTGGAACTAAATCCTGAAGGGCAGTACATAAACAGGACGGGAACATGTCAGTCTGGGCGTGAGTTGTAATTCTGATTGCATTTCATTCAGTTAGGATGCTGGTGACTTAAACGTAGTGAACACAAGGCTTCATCAGTGAAAATGAAACCATTCCCAAGGCAACATCTTTCTCCTACTTCAATTAGGCAGCCAGTCAGATAAACAGATTCTCAACCATAACTTCTTATTTACATGTTAATTCATTTCATATAAGACAAGCCTGCGTATTAAGACTCATAAAAGCAGATTTCGATTTCACACCTTGTGGTCGCCACCGTTGATCTGTGAGCAGCATCTGTGTGCCTCACTGTCCAGAATAAGTAATGTGGGATGTGCTGTCTGAGTCTCGGGGTCTGGATCTGGGTGTGATCTTTACAACATTTGTTTTGCAAAGATTAGATGTGTGTGTGTGAATGTGTGTGTGAATGTGTGTGTGAATGTGTGTGTGTGTGTGTGTGTGTGTGTGTGTGTAAAGGCAGGGAGATGGTACTGGCGAGCTGTGAGATCACAAGTGCTCAGAGTTCTTGTGTTTTAGGACGTTAGTATTTATTAACACATTTGTGTTTCTAGCCACTCAGACACTTTAAGGTTCACTTGAGTGATTAACCAAACACATTCACATTTGCACCTCAAACACATATACTTGACTTTTCAGTTCTAAAATGTCTGGCTGTGGTTTAAAAGACCAAACCCATTAATAACAGACACCTCCAGCACACACCAGCGATCACACAGTGGTCAATCTGTGTTCTTATATCTTCTGAAATTAGATTCTACACAATGTTGGGCTTTCAGGTCCAGTGAGAAACCTCATGGTTCCTCTAATGTTGAAGAAGTCAGTGTTGTGTGTGTAACTGAACAGAATACCTGTAGTGCATGTGATTTGGATATGGTCGTCTAGACAACTAGTGGTCCAGTAATACCAGCAGGAACAGGTGAACCTCACATACACCTGCATACACAAATCACATCCTGATATTTTGTGCCATCATGTTTTAACTTTAAATGATTGACCCAAGAAATGAATACATTTGTAATATTGGTATAGCAAGTACCCACTGCTATAAAGTAATACTCAAGTGTTTATATACCCCAGCAAGCACTGTTGCATCAGAGGGGAGGAAAAAAGGAAATGTGTTGGGGAGGGGAGGGGGTGTGTTGGGGAGAGGAGGGGGTGTGTTGGGGAGAGGAGGGGGGTGTGTTGGGGAGAGGAGGGGGTGTGTTGGGGAGAGGAGGGGGTGTGTTGGGGAGGGGAGGGGGTGTGTTGGGGAGAGGAGGGGGTGTGTTGGGGAGGGGAGGGGGTGTGTTGGGGAGGGGAGGGGGTGTGTTGGGGAGGGGATGGGGTGTGTTGGGGAGGGGAGGGGGTGTGTTGGGGAGAGGAGGGGGTGTGTTGGGGAGAGGAGGGGGTGTGTTGGGGAGGGGAGGGGGGTGTGTTGGGGAGGGGAGGGGGTGTGTTGGGGAGGGGAGGGGGTGTGTTGGGGAGAGGAGGGGGTGTGTTGGGGAGGGGAGGGGGTGTGTTGGGGAGGGGAGGGGGTGTGTTGGGGAGAGGAGGGGGTGTGTTGGGGAGGGGAGGGGGTGTGTTGGGGAGAGGAGGGGGTGTGTTGGGGAGGGGAGGGGGTGTGTTGGGGAGAGGAGGGGGTGTGTTGGGGAGGGGAGGGGGTGTGTTGGGGAGAGGAGGGGGTGTGTTGGGGAGAGGAGGGGGTGTGTTGGGGAGAGGAGGGGGTGTGTTGGGGAGGGGAGGGGGTGTGTTGGGGAGAGGAGGGGGTGTGTTGGGGAGAGGAGGGGGTGTGTTGGGGAGGGGAGGGGGTGTGTTGGGGAGGGGAGGGGGTGTGTTGGGGAGAGGAGGGGGTGTGTTGGGGAGGGGAGGGGGTGTGTTGGGGAGGGGAGGGGGTGTGTTGGGGAGAGGAGGGGGTGTGTTGGGGAGAGGAGGGGGTGTGTTGGGGAGAGGAGGGGGTGTGTTGGGGAGAGGAGGGGGTGTGTTGGGGAGGTGACAACGATCACCGTCAATGATTGACACACATCGCCGCCAACCCCCCCCGTCAACAATCGACACTAGATCTTTCTGACTTGGTCATCTTATAAGTAGCTCGCAAGCTGAAAACTTGTGGGCACCCCTGCACTAGAGCCTGCTTGTACAGACACTCTAGAGACAACATGCACAGCCACTCTGGAGCCAGCTTGTGCAGACACTCTAGAAAGTTCTTGAGCACTTGTGTGTAGATAAATGTGGAATGTGGTTCTGTGTTTGGATGAAAAACACAAACAAAGGCTTTTTGGCCAAAATTCAAAACTGTATTATTGCAGCAGTGGAGTATGACATCATTATGTTGTAGAGGTAACATCATTGTTACAGACAGATAACATAATTGCAATTACAATGTTACAGACCTGCTTGGTGGGGCATTTTCTTAATGCAGGAATATGGGTACATGTGGGTAAATATGGACAGAAATTGGTAGATATCTGTAAATATAGGAAGATATGGGTAAAAATGGGTAAAGAGATCCTGCTTCCTGCTTCAGCAAAATTAAAGCTTGGGAGGAACAAGAACAAAGCAACACGGGCCTGGCTGAATAGCAAAGAGATGAAAACTCTCTAATGGCAAGTTAGAGTCCAGATCTCTGGTCAAGTCCAGAGTCTGGCACTGTTTGTAAACTGTAGTTCAGAAGTGTCATCCAATCAGCCTGTGCGTCCCAGAGAGTCTGTGCCAGGGAGAACGTGTTGAGATGATTCCCCAGTGGTGTGCAGCACTGGCCAAAGCCCAGCTTACATCTGCTCTTACTGCAGCACCTCAGGAGACTGGAGCAGCTGACGGCTTAGATGGAAACAGTATTTACATTATTTTAAAGGTCTCCTGGCAAATAAGTTCTGACTGCCTTTAAATTTACTTTAAGGGGATGTGGTTTGCGATAGAATTGCTGTCCAGAACCACCTGCTTTTGTAAGCTGCAGGAGGGTAGTGATTTAAGGGGGATGAGTGCTTTAGTGTGACACTGCAGTGTGGTGATTTAAGGTGGATGAGTGCTTTAGTGTGACACTGCAGTGTGGTGATTTAGGGTGGATGAGTGATTTAGTGTGACACTGCAGTGTGGTGATTTAGGGGGGATGCCTGATTTAGTGTGACACTGCAGTGTGGTGATTTAGGGGGGATGAGTGCTTTAGTGTGACACTGCAGTGTGGTGATTTAGGGTGGATGACTGATTTAGCGTTACACTGGAGTATGGTGAGTGATTTAGATTAATTTATGCATTTATTGCTTTTAATTAATTCATGTATTTATTGTTTTTACCTTGTGAGCTTGTGCTTGTGAAACAGTGAACAGTGAACAGTAAGCTTTTGTTGGGAGCTGTGTAATAACAGCACTGTGTGACTGATCGTTTCCTCTGTGACTGTATAACACCACCACTGCATTATTTATGGGAGGATCCTCAACCTGCACCCATTTGGTTTTGATGCAGGGCAAATGTGGATCACAGACACTATGGTGCTCAGAAGCCAATGGGTGGTGCAGTGACCCTCAGGGGTGGTGCAGTGACACTCAGGGTGGAGCTGTGGCCCTCATGGATGGTGCAGTGACCCTCAGGGACTTTGAGCACCCATTAGAGAAGATTGACTAACCCTAACCCTAGATTAACTAACCCTAACTGTAGACTGGGGATACTTCTGCCCATTTAAATTAAATTAAAGTAATTAGTGAAGATTCTGGTGTGTGTGCTGGTTGGTGAAGTGTGAGACAATATGAAGATGTGTAGGGTGTGCGCCTGTGTGTGCGTGTGTGTGCTGGTTGGTGAAGTGTGAGACAATATGAAGATGTGTAGGGTGTGTGTGTGCGTGTGTGTGCTGGTTGGTGAAGTGTGAGACAATATGAAGATGTGTAGTGTGGGTATGTGTGTGTGTGTGTGCGAGCTGGTTGGTGAAGTGTGAGACAGATGAAGATGTGTAGGTGCACTTTCTCAAAGCCTCTCAAGGTAAAGAAACCCAGAGAGAAACAGGCACAGATAATTGAGAGGATGGAGAGTTAGGGGGGGGGGGGGTGGGATTTGGGTGGAGAGGGAGCTTTGAAAGCACTTAGGGAAATCTGGTGTTAGGAGCAACAGTGCGTTACTCCTGCTAAAAAGCCGTTGGCTTTGTGGATGAACACCGTCTTTGTGTGTGGAGCGGCGCTGTAATTGAGGGACGGGCCCGGTCCTCCTGACGGGGCTTAAGGTGTTCTGATAGTAGATCGTTTCCTAAGTAGGTGGTGCCGTTGCCTTCAGCGATTATCCCTCGCCCACCGCGACTCTGGTCCCCTCCGTGTGCGTCTGCGCTCGGCTCTCCACGCTGCTGTTGTTGGGTGATGGGCCGCAGAATGTTTCTCCTCCACTTAGCACAGCGTGCGAGCTGGACATGGGTAATCTTCATGCCATAGGAGTGCCCCGCCTGGCACACATGGTGTTTTGCTCATCTCCTACACTGTGTGTGTGGTGTAAAACCTCTGGGCGTGCCACTTTTTTGTGCCCATGTTAAGAGAATTGGCTTCAAATTGGGCCTGGTGAGGACAAAATGGCGTTTTTGTTTTTGTCAAATGTGTGTTGAACCTGTGCGGTGGGAGAATGTCGTCCTGCCTTGCTAAATGGAATTGTCCCCCCCCCCCCCCCCCCCAACACCCCCCTCCCCGTATCTGAGCACTTTATCGAATGGAGTATCTGAGCGCTTTATTGAATGGAGTGCTGATAGACTGTCAGTTTGCATTTGTAAAGCACTGAAACATGAAGACTGCCATAGACAGCTTCATGTTGTTGGGTAGATTATATTAAGCCTGGTCTATGGGCTTCAGATTGGACATACGTTTCTCCAGTCCTGTGTGTTTTCATCTCTCCTCTGCTCTACGCCTGTTCCTTATTGGTTAATGATGGTGGCCGTTTGTGAGCTGGGCTGTGTGTGGGGGAGGAGAACACAGGAACCGTCAGGAATGTCCACACAATCTGCCCAGGAGATTGTAGAAATTTAACATAGGAGGGTTTTTTTTACATTTGGGCTGCAGAAACCTTAGAGGCTGAGAGGATTTCTGCATTTTGGATGTGTCAGTATTCCTAAAAAAAGAAAAGAAGTGGTGTAGCTTTGTTAATTAAACATAAGTGAATTATTATATAATCCCTGTATAAGGTCAGCCCTGTGTCTGCTGCAGATTAAGATTACCCATCGCTGACAGATGTTACGTGTCTAACGAGAATAAAAGTGGTGTGCTGGGAGCAGGAAACTCCGAGCAATTTAAAGCGCCAGTGTAGTTGTGGTTGTCATGACAAATAACGTAAAGCACCAGTGTAGTTGTGGTTGTCATGACAAATAACGTACAACACCAGTGTTGTTGGGGTTGTCATGACAAATAACGTAAAGCGCCAGTGTAGTTGTGGTTGTCATGACAAATAATGTAAAGCACCAGTGTAGTTGTGGTTGTCATGACAAATAACGTAAAGCACCAGTGTAGTTGTGGCTGTTGTTACAAATAATGTAAAGCACCAGTGTAGTTGTGGTTGTCATGACAAATAATGTAAAACACCAGTGTTGCTGTGGATGTCATGACAAATAATGTAAAGCACCAGTGTAGTTGTGATTGTCATGACAAATAACGTAAAGCACCAGTGTTGTTGTGATTGTCATGACAAATAACGTAAAGCACCAGTGTTGTGGTTGTCATGACAAATAACGTAAAGCACCAGTGTTGTTGTGGTTGTCATGACAAATAACGTAAAGCACCAGTGTTGTTGTGGATGTCATGACAAATAACGTAAAGCACCAGTGTAGTTGTGGCTGTTGTTCCAAATAACGTAAAGCACCAGTGTTGTTGTGGTTGTAGGTTGCCATGATAAGTAAGCAGGGTCCTGCCTAATCACAGGTAATCGTAGAGAAAGCTCACACTGATTGCTCCAAGCTTGTTTTCTTGTTTGTGAGTTCAATTCCGCTCCCCTCCTGATGGTCTTGTCTGCTGTCTGAGACCAAACCCCACCTGAAGTCCTTGTCCCTGCAGAGAAGACACGCTAACCTTTTATCCAATGAAGCTTCGGTGGTGCAGGAGGGTGATTAGTCAAGCGCACCTGCACCTGTGTCAGCACACATCAGCGGGGCAGTTGGGATCTGTGCATTGCGTACCGATGCCGAAGTGGAAAGGAGACGTTGAGGCTGGAGCCCACAACCTCCCGGACGCCGCAGGAGAAACCACAGACCTGAGCCGCGAGCGCTAGGGAGATTAGAGACGCGCTGAAGACCTGCAGTGAATTTGATGTTGATGATCTTTAGGGAAGTGCCTTCAGTTTTGTGTGCCATAGACAAAGCACCTGGTTGTGAATATGAATATATGAATATTTGGTAATGAATATGAACATAGGAATATATGAATATTAGGCAGTGCCAGGCATTGATTGATTTCATTGTTATTTAAATACAGATAGGTTCAACATTGTCTTTTATGCCTGCAGGTAAAATAATGAATTCAACATAAAGCAGCGTTGAGCGGGAGAAGATAAAATGCTTCTCTCCGTTGTGTAAGAGCTTCCTATTGTTCTGAAGGTGGTTATGTGTAGAGCAGCACAGGACAGAGGGCCGCGGGGGCCTGTGGAGAAGACGAAATGAAGAGCACACAGTCTGAACTCGGACACCCCCTCCGCCTCTGAGCCTGCGTATGGCGCAGAGATCCAGACCATCAGCCAAGCTCTAGAAATCACTAGCATGTGGCTGTAAAGTGCTGGTTTTGCTGAGGAAATACAAAATTTGGGGGGGTTAACTGAAAACCACTTTGTCAGAATGAAAGCAGAAAATGAGATGAAAATCTGAATCCTGACTGGTTACGTCCAGCTGCCGATGGCTCCTAGCCCCGCCCTCATGGGGTCCATATGGAGCAGAGTGGAGTCTGATTGGACGTGACTCTTGAGTGGGCACATTTTCAGCAATCACACAGATGATTATATTGACTGGCTGTGGAGATCCCATGTGATTCTGGTGAATGATTATTGATTACAGAGTGTTTTCACGTGAATGATTATTGATCAGTGTTTCCTGGTGACAAAGGTGGTGATGGAACAATCAGCTACACCTGACACCTGACACCTGACACCTGACTCCTGACTCCTGACTCCTGACACCTGACACCTGACTCCTGAAACCTGACACCTGACACCTGACACCTGACTCCTGACACCTGACACCTGACTCCTGACACCTGACTCCTGACTCCTGACTCCTGACACCTGACTCCTGACACCTGACACCTGACTCCTGACTCCTGACTCCTGACACCTGACACCTGACACCTGACACCTGACACCTGACTCCTGACACCTGACTCCTGACACCTGACACCTGACACCTGACACCTGACTCCTGACTCCTGACTCCTGACTCCTGACACCTGACACCTGACACCTGACTCCTGACTCCTGACTCCTGACTCCTGACTCCTGACTCCTGACACCTGACACCTGACTCCTGACTCCTGACACCTGACTTCTGACTCCTGACTCCTGACACCTGACTCCTGACACCTGACTCCTGTGCTTTCTGAGCTGTGTGTGTCTATTTGTGTGACAGATCACTGAACTTTGCTTAATGGAACAGCATCAAATTGGTTTCTAATTACTGCCCCTTATTTTTCTAAGACTGTTCACACTTTATTATTAAAATTGCTTTCTTTATTCTTCTTTGGAATGGATTTTTAATTTGGTGGCCTGCAATTATATTGTGACCACAAAGAGAGAGACAGTGGGGGAGAGGAAAAATGAGTGATGGGCAGGAGAATATTGGAGAGAGAGAGAGAGAGTGTTAGTGGTGGGGAGAGAAAGTGTGTAAGAAGGCTAGAGAGATAATAAGAGAGGGTGACATGGGGTGTGTGAGTGAAGGTATGAGAGAGTGTGAATGAGAGTGAGTGACTGAGGGTGTGAGTGGGTGAGTGAGAGAGTTCATGAATGTGTGAAAGCGTGCGTATGTGAGTGTGTGCCTGTGTGAGTGCGTGAGTGAATAAGTGAGGAGTGTGTGCGTGAGAGTGCGTGAGAGAGTGGGTGTGTGAGAGAATGTGATAACAGTATGAGCCCATGTATTGAAGAGAAGGACCTGTTCTTGTGCTTAATTCTGTAATTGGTCATTTGGACCCCTCCCCCATTACAAAAGCACACTGGACAAAATGTCCCCTTCAAGCAGTAGTTCATGGAGAGCCTTCCGGTGTTAGCCTGTCAAACTAATAATCCAACTCTCTTTCTCTCTCTCTCTCTCTCTCTCTCTCTCTCTCTCTCTCACTCTCTCTCTGTCTTTGTCTCTCACTCCCTTTGTTTGTCTTGGGCGGTCTTGTACTTCAGTCGGCCTGATCTAGTCTGACATGCGTTTAAAAACAGGGACAGTGCTAAAGTACCAGTAGTGTTTTCCAGAGCAGGTCGTGTCTGTGGTGCTGTGTGAAGCGTAGGTCACAGGTCAGCCATAGGTCCTAAGGTTCTGCTGTTACGTTCCTAAGATGCAGAACAAAATTACTTTTTCTTTCCCTAAAGAAGACAAAGGATGTATCTCAGCGTTTCCGCGGGGGCCGTTAAGGCAGTGGACCAGTGCTCTGTGTGGTACCGCTGCGGGGCCCGTAACTAGCACGGTCAGAAGTGTTGGTTTCAGACAGCACAGCAGACTGGCCATGGCCTCTAATGACCTTTGTCACTGCAGGATAGGATGATATACCTGTCAACAAGAAATAGCAACGTCCCTTTGCATCTCAAAAGGCTGATGAAAGGGGGGTAGAAATACATTTTATTTATTTATTGGCATTAATACTTGCATTACAAATAGTCAGTGAATTTATGTTTTCAAAAGCCACTGAAAGAGCTAATAGATAAACGTCCATCAGGATGACCATGGTCTGGGATGTTGTTTATAGTTCGGTGTATGATATGAAGATAAAATGAAATTTATTCGAGTACAAAAACCTGTGATGGAGAAGCTGAGTTATAAGGTGACCTGGCGCTCTGAGTGCCCCCTGCTCTGAGCTGTTCTGAGATGAAGGTTGACAGTTTGATTTTGGTAAATAATGGTAATCTTTGTGAACAAGGAGCTCATTTTGAAACGAGACTCTGAACATGGATGATTTTGGTGCAGTGTTCACCAGTGTACATTCCAGGAACTGGTGTAAAGTAGCAGGTTAGAACAGTTTGAGCTCACTCCTGGGGCCAGCACTGGAAGAGTGAGGTCCGTGTCACCCAAGGGTTGAGTTCTGACCTGGAGTGCTGATGAGTGGGGATGAGTTCTGATGCCCTGGTGTGGGTAGGGATGAGTTCTGATGCCCTGGTGTGGGTAGGGATGAGTTCTGATGCCCTGGTGTGGGTAGGGATGAGTTCTGATGCCCTGGTGTGGGTAGGGATGAGTTCTGATGCCCTGATGTGGCATGAATGTGAGGCAGAAGGAAGCACAGACCCGGTCCAATCAAGTGTCCTGCACAGGGAGATGTACAGAGAGACGCAGGAGTATACTACAATGTGCAAAGTGCAATAATTGAGCACCACATCAGTGGTCTACAGTTAACAGACATAGGAGATGTATTTACTTACAGAGTATGAGAGACACATATTTCAAGAAAGAAAAGGGATTAAACTGTTATTTATATCTCATGCTAAATTCATATTTCTGCTGTCACTTTAAAACATAGATGTGTACCGGTAAAGTTTCAAGTCTGAATATGCGGACGTGGTGATTTAATCTGAACCTTCTCAGCCAAGCGTGTAACCTCCAGCGTGTGTGGTCAACCCCGAGTGTGTGGTGTGGCAGACTGGGGTACAGTCTCACCTTGTACTGTGATCTGGGGAACAGTCTCACCCTGTACTGTGATCTGGGGTACAGTCTCACCCTGTACTGTGATCTGGGGTACAGTCTCACCCTGTACTGTGATCTGGGGTACAGTCTCGCCCTGTACTGTGATCTGGGGTACAGTCTCACCCTGTACTGTGATCTGGGGTACAGTCTCACCCTGTACTGTGATCAGTTGATGGGGATCTGTAGGTGGAGTTCTGAGAACGCTCTGTAGGTGACACTACTGACAGTGTCTCACTTCCTTATTGGGCAAATCATGCAGCCAACACCTCCAGCAATTACAACACCTCCAGCAACGTCTGCTATTGAGACCACATTGAGTGTGTGTGTGTGTGTGTGTGTGTGTGTGTGTGTGTGTGTGTGTGTGTGTGTGTGTGTGTGTGTGTGTTAGGGGAGCAAATGTAATTGGTCCCATTTGGGGAAGCTCTTGAAAGTTTGCAGTTCCAGTAGGCATCAATCACTGGTACAGCAGCCAATGGAAGTCAGTTAGTAGAATCTTTCTGGATCTTATGTGTAACAGAAACTGACTAAATTGCTTAAGTGAGTGAAAAAGCAACATATCTAAAGAGATGATAGTGAGGAAAGAACAGCTCAGATGGAGGTTATGAAACATAATCAGTAGTACCAAAAGAAGCCAAATACAGCCAATACCTATAAACTATAAGATATCTATAACCACACACACACATACACCAAAGAGCACCTGTGGAATTATGCCTCTGTGTGTGTGTGTGTGTGTGTGTTGTGTGTGTGTGTGTGTGTGTGTGTGTGTGTGTGTGTGTGTGTGTGTGTGTACGGTTAATCAGTGCCTCATTCAACTTTCACACATGGTCACTCATGCACTGTTTGGGCACCGGACCCTCTTTAGGTTGCAAGTGTGTGTGCGAGTGTGTGTGTGTGTGTGTGTGTGATGCCTGACTACCAACATGGCATGAGACTGGCAAAGACATCCAGACACACCTGTGGTGCACCCATGCATTCATCTCAGGGTTTGAGTGTTCAGAAACACGTCTGTGTGCATAAATGCGCACACACACACACACACACACACACACACACACACACACACACACACACACACGTATACTTACAAACAGCGTGTGTAAGCATGTGTGTTTGCCTGTGTGTAAGCGTACATGTGTGTAAGCGTACATGTATGTTTGCCTGTGTGTAAGCGTACATGTGTGTTTTCCTGTGTGTTAGCATACAATGATCCAGTGATGGTACATGCATTACCAGCATTATTGGCACACCTATGACATCACACCTATGACATCACCACTATAATGCTCCTTCACTGTACACTGAACACTGAATCTGAAAATACAGTGTGTAATAATAAACTACTACAGTGCATCCGTACCTTAGCAACTAGTATTCCATAAAGCAGCTTCGCCACTTATCCTAAGTGTACCTTTGCTAGCAGAACGAGTCATTTTAGATTACAGTTTAAAATGAAAGTCTTTTTTTCCTAAAACATTTCTGTAGTGTGTATGTACTTGCATTTGTAAGAGCAATTTTAAAAGGTCTCCGTCCCATCTGAACTCTTCCTATACCCTGAATTACACTGTGCTGTAGTCACACTGAGACCACATTTTGTGTGTGTGTGTGTGTGTGTGTGTGTGTGTGTGTGTGTGTGTGTGTGTGTGTGTGTGTGTGTGTGTGTGTTAGGGGAGCAAATGTAATTGGTCCCATCTGGGGAAGCTCTTGAAAGTTTGCAGTTCCTGTAGGCATCAATCACTGGTACAGCAGCCAATGGAAGTCAGTTAGTAGAATCTTTCTGGATCTTAAGTGTAACAGAAACTGACTAAATTGCTTAAATGATAGAAAAATTATATCTGTAAAGGGACAATAATGAGGATAAACTAGCAGCATTACTCTGTGTTACACTGTGCTGTAGTCACACTGATAGCAGGTCTGTGCTGTGTGGACCTCATAACCCATGTTACACTGTGCTGTTGAGTAATGGCCTGGGGGGGTTAGCAGATACTAAAACATCAGGTGACTTAAACATTCCTACATCAAAGAGCAACCTGTTGTTTTCATTTCACTGTTTGTAATGTGTCATACTGAGTGAAGATAATGAAATCTTGAGTTATTTCATGCTAGCTGGGACGTTTATGACTCAGTGATGTATGATGTGTACCTGCATGGATTTGTTTTGGTTATGCAGAGATGAACATCCTAGAATATTTTATGTAGTGATCAGTATGACATTAATAATTTGTTACCATGAATTTTGAGGCTTGTTTTTAAATGTAAATTAAAGCCAGCGAGGGTTGTGAACACACTGTGCGTTGATGAAGTATGCTTTAATGTTTTACAAACTCTGCATTAAATAAGTATACTTTAATGTGTCCATTGATGTTTGATTCTCAATATTTCAAATTGGCTCCATCAGCCATTTAGAAAGGAAGATGGCTTGTGATGGTGGCTGGCTTTATCGATCCAAGCATCCGGTGAAAGGTGGTGGATTGCTCTGTTCTCTCTCTCTCTCTTTCTTTCTGTCTCTCTCTCTTTCTGTCTATCTCTCAGTCTATCTCTGATCTGTCTCTCTCTCTGTCTGTCTCTGTTCTGTCTTGTTTGCTGTCTCCCACTTTCTCCCAATTTCAATACAGTTTCAAATCAATTTAAATCCTGTGCTTTATTGGCACGGCAGGTAATCTGTATGTTGGCAAAGCTGTACGAGGTTCAGCAGGTTCGACTCCTTCTCTCCCACTCTCTCCTTCTGTGTGTGTGTGTGTGTGTGTGTGTGCGTGTGTGTGTACTATATGTATGTATGTGCTTGCAGTCGCAAAGCAGTTTTATTTCGACCTAAAATGGTCTAAAATAAAAAGATGTTTAAAAATGCCCCCCCCCTCTCTTTCTTTCTCTCTCTCTCTCTCTCTCTCTCTCTCTCTCTCTCTCTCTCTTTCTCTTTATCCCTCATTCTCTCTCCCTTCTTTGCATTATTTCCACAAACTTGTTAGTCCGAGGGCAGGATTGTTTTGTTTAATGAGTATCACCTAACTGCAGATCCTGCTTGTCTTGAAAAACAAGAACCACACACACCTACTCACACACACGCACACACACACTCACACACACCTACACACCCTCACACACGTGCACACGCAGACTCATTTAGGGCCAAGGGTCTTTATGACCTCTACTAGTACAGACAGATAGAGATGTGTTAAGTTACAGGACTGTTCTGGGGAATGTTTCAAGATGACATGTCTTACCCTTTGGCTGGTACAAAGTAAAAGTACATAATGTACAATCTCATACATTGTGATTTCCAATTTATTATTATTATTTTTTAGACTATGTCTCTCACAGTGGACATGCGCCTAAGAAAAACATTCTGACCCCTCCATGATTTCTAAGTCATGGAACAATGAGAACTTGCAAAGTCACATGGTGTTTAAATACTTATTTTCCTCACTGTATAATGGTAAAGTATATTCAACATAAAGATTAAAGCTTTTATCAAAAGTACTGGGAAGTGTGTGTGTGTGTGTGTATGTGCGTGTGTGAGGTACAGAGAGAATCAGTCTTTGTTGTGGTTTTTGTTTTGTGTTTGTGTCATACCTGGGCTCAGGTGTGTCAGGCTGAAGTCGTGTGCCGTGTGCCCCCGATAGCACTCACACAGCACTACAACAGGGAGTTTAATGAGGCTCCACAGAGCTGAGAAACAGCACCAGCTCCTTGGGGAGCCCGTCTGACACTTGCTTCACATCCCCGCTTCACCCGCTCACATCACACACGTACATGTGTACGCACATCAGAGGACTTCCTGCTTTCTCACATATACAGAAATAAAGCACACTTACCCACATAGGAATACAGTACCAGTTCGATGAGTTTTGTGTTAATAAAGGGTGAGGGTTGGAATTGTTTCTGTTCTCTCCTCACTGTGTTTCTGCTCTCTCCTCACTGTGTTTCTGTTCTCTCCTCACTGTGTTTCTGTTCTCTCCTCACTGTGTTTCTGCTCCCTCCTCACTCTGTTTCTGCTCTCTCCTCACTGTGTTTCTCCTCTCTCCTCACTCTGTTTCTGCTCTCTCCTCTGTGTTTCTGCTCCCTCCTCACTGTGTTTCTGCTCTCTCCTCACTCTGTTTCTGCTCCCTCCTCACTGTGTTTCTGCTCTCTCCTCACTCTGTTTCTGCTCTCTCCTCACTCTGTTTCTGCTCCATCCTCACTGTGTTTCTGCTCTCTCCTCACTCTGTTTCTGCTCTCTCCTCACTGTGTTTCTGATCTCTCCTCACTCTGTTTCTGCTCTCTCCTCACTGTGTTTCTGATCTCTCCTCACTCTGTTTCTGCTCTCTCCTCACTGTGTTTCTGATCTCTCCTCACTGTGTTAGACTGTAACGTCAGACTAAGTGATATACGTTGGCCCAGAAGCACATGTTCATCCCTCTGTGCTGCTGTCTGTTCGTCGTTCTCTCCTCATCCTGCCTTCCTCTCAGCCTCCTTCACGTTCTCCTTCTCTTCCCCCCTCTGTCTCCGCAGGAGAGCTGTACATCGGTGGTGTGGGCAAAGCGATGTATAACAGTCTGCCCAAGCTGATAGCGTCGCGCGACGGCTACCAGGGCTGCCTGGCGTCCGTGGACCTGAACGGCAGATTACCAGACCTGATGGCAGACGCCCTCCACAGAGTGGGACAGGTGGAGAGAGGATGTGACGGTCAGTGGCCTCGCTAATCTACCTGACGTGATGACGTCACTAACGGGATATACACGTACATTATCTAATTAAGAATATGGTTAGAAAAAAAAAATCTACACTAGCATATCAGGGTGTGCAGAAAAGCAATCAAACTGGTGTATTTCTGTTTGTAACCTACTCCAGCACAAACTCGAATCCCCATCAGAACCGTTCAGTAACGGAAAATGAGCAATCATTTTAATTGTATTTTTTTCTCTTTGGATAAAAATAATCACAAATACATGATATTTTGAGAACAGTCTTGGCCAGCAATGCTGCAGACAAGCATAGGGATCTTTGTAAATGTAAGCCATGATGTTTGTTTACGCTGTGCCGTGATTCCCCACCAGTGCGTTCGCACGAGTGTGTTAGCTGCCCCGCACGGCCATGATGCCGACATCACGGCTCCCCAACACACTACAGCTCAATCAGATGATTAAGCTACACTCACGCTGATCACGCCTGCCTGTGTCTGCCAGCTTGTGTTTTGGACAATTTGGTAACATTATTGGATTCTGTATTGCCGGGGTTTGTTTTGACATCTGTGGAGTTGTTCTCCAAATTTAATGGACGACTTACAATTGTGTTGTCAGACATCATTACCTGGATTTAGTTTGCTTTGCACCTGCTGCTGATGGTGCTGGTGGTGAGATGGTGCTGGTGGTGTGATGGTGCTGGTGGTGTGATGGTGCTGGTGGTGTGAGTATGTGTGTGTGTGTGTGTGTGTGTGTGTGTGTGTGTGCATGACTGTGTGTGTGCGTTAATGCATGAGTGTGTGTGTGTGTGTGTGTGTGTGTGTGTGTGTGTGTGTGTGTGTGTGTGTGTGTGTTCAGCTGCTTGATTTTAAATATCTCACAATAAAGGTGGAAGTGTTTTTCTCTCACTGTGTTTCAACACTACTCTGCCAGATGGAGTTTTGCCCCTTTATGAGTTTATGTACCCCTGTGACAGCACATATAATGCATGAGTTGAAATCTACAGCAGTGTTAGAGGAGCAACCTTCACACACGCCCCACAGTCCTGAGGGGAACAACCTTCACACACGCCCCACAGTCCTGAGAGGAACAACCTTCACACACGGCCCACAGTCCTGAGGGGAACAACCTTCACACACGCCCCACAGTCCTGAGAGGAACAACCTTCACACACGGCCCACAGTCCTGAGGGGAACAACCTTCACACACGCCCCACAGTCCTGAGAGGAACAACCTTCACACACGCCCCACAGTCCTGAGAGGAACAACCTTCACACACGCCCCACAGTCCTGAGAGGAACAACCTTCACACACGCCCCACAGTCCTGAGAGGAACAACCTTCACACACGGCCCACAGTCCTGAGGGGAACAACCTTCACACACGGCCCACAGTCCTGAGGGGAACAACCTTCACACACGGCCCACAGTCCTGAGGGGAACAACCTTCACACACGCCCCACAGTCCTGAGGGGAACAACCTTCACACACGCCCCACAGTCCTGAGGGGAACAACCTTCACACACGCCCCGCAGTCCTGAGAGGAGCAACCTTCACACACGCCCCACAGTCCTGAGGGGAACAACCTTCACACACGCCCCGCAGTCCTGAGAGGAGCAACCTTCACACACGCCCCACAGTCCTGAGAGGAACAACCTTCACACACGCCCCACAGTCCTGAGAGGAACAACCTTAACACACGCCCCACAGTCCTGAGAGGAACAACCTTCACACACGCCCCACAGTCCTGAGAGGAACAACCTTAACACACGCCCCACAGTCCTGAGAGGAACAACCTTCACACACGCCCCACAGTCCTGAGAGGAACAACCTTCACACACGCCCCACAGTCCTGAGAGGAACAACCTTCACACGCCCCACAGTCCTGAGGGTCTTTAGCCCCCAGTAGTGGCGTTCTCACCTTTTCAGGACTGCAGAATGACAACCAATCAAACCCTAAGTGAATTTTAAACACAACAGTGCTAAAATAATTAAAATTAACAACGTAGACTCAGGCTCACAGCTCATGTTAGTTTAACATAAGATTTTCTAAGATTACATAGTAATTGTTGATACTGTAGGCAGTTTGAATGTAATGTTACTTGGCATGACACACTGTATGGCCGGTTGTGTAATTAAAGTTACCTCGTGTCCCAGTGTTGGATACATTAATTCATGCGTCAGTTACATTCATTCATGTGTCATTGCAGTACAGGCCTTCAGAACATGACATTTTCTGTCAATAAATCTCATTGTTTTTCTTAACACTCTATGTGTGAAAATGAGGATAATTTGATCATTTCTAGCTTAGTGCTATCAAAACCGTAAATGCTGCTGAATTCCGGCCCACTGGGGGAGGGGCGAGTCAGGCAGGTTCTGTTTGCCAAGGATGTTCACACATACAGGAGATCTGTGTTTGCTTCCACAGTAGCATAATTGTAGATCTGTTGTGTCTCATTAGCTGTAGTTGCTCTTTCAATAAAAATGTTTGCTTCATATCCTTATAAAAGCTGTGAAACTCTGAGCAGAAGCTGTGTGTGTGTGTGTGTGTGTGTGTGTGTCTGTGTGTGTCCATATAGCACCTCCCCAGCATTGTGTGTCCACGGAGACCCAGGAAAGGCCTTAGCCAGTTTTACTTGGCTTGTGTGGTGTCCTCAAACATTATAGGTTGTGTGTGTGTGTGTGTGTGTGTGTGTGTGTTGAGTTCCAAATAAACTGAAGTGTGCACATCTGTTTGTGTTTGTCAGTGTACGGCAAGAAATGTCAGGAAATCAGAGAAGGAATCATGACCTTTAACAGGAAGTGTGCTTTTTTGAAGTAGCTTGTGTTATGATTCTTTAGTGACAGTGGTGTGAAGGTTTGAGCCAGGTTGAATATTACTTACCTCTGTAAGTATTCATAATACACATGTCTCATATGTATTACCTCATGTCTTACATGTTTGCAAAAGTAATTGCTCACGTGTGTGTGTGTGTGTGTGTGTGTGTGTGTGTGTGTGTATAGGACCCAGCACCACTTGCACGGAGGACTCCTGCCATAATCAGGGGGTGTGTCTACAGCAGTGGGAGGGCTTCTCCTGTGACTGCACCATGACGTCCTATGGGGGCTCATACTGCAGCGATCGTAAGTACACCCTGACTCCGCCCTCGCTCCGCCCACCACTCCGCTCCATCTGTCGATGGCTGGAGAAGCCCAACAGTGCTCGGGTAGCAGAGGGAAGGTGGGGTCAGGTGTGGGTGAAGGTGTGATGACCCCCCCTCATTGACTGAGTCACTCAGACGGATGTGGGACTGTCTGCTGTGGGAGGCAGTCTCTGTGTTGCAGTGCTGTAATCTGGCTGTATTGATTCACTGAGTCATCACCACACACAGGGGAGTGACCCTGATGCCAGTTCACTCTGTATTTAGGTGTGCTTGGAAACATTCACTAGTGATCAGGTGTTCCCTCCTGTGGTGTAAATGACACACTGAGTGTGGAGGACCCTCCCACTGCCCCGTGCACACACTCCACCCACCGCCCCGTGCACACACTCCACCCACTGCCCCGTGCACACACTCCACCCACCGCCCCGTGCACACACTCCACCCGCCGCCCTTGAACACCTGTTTGCATTATGTTTGTGTTTTGGCTCATTTGCACAGATTTGCAGCACATCTGTAGCTGTATTCATGGCTGCCACGCTGTGATTTCAGGAGCGTCCCAGGCCTGTTGTGATCAGCTTGACTGCTCTGCTCTACCGCTGCACTTGTGTATTAACAACCATTCAGGATCGATGTGGCCAGGTACTGCGGCCCACAGGAAGGACAGACCAATCACAGCAGGGATGGGGGGGGGGGGGGGGTCTCGTGAACATATGTGAACTGAAGAAGAGCTAATACCACTAGTTGTGTGTGAAGTACTCTGGTAAAAGGATCTCCAAGTATAGCAGGAGCAGATATAGTGAGGAGGTATGAACTCAAGTGTGTTGAGATGTTAGCGTGTTGAGATGTTAGCGTGTTGAGATGTTAGCGTGTTGAGATGTTAGCATGTTGAGATGTTAGCATGTTGAGATGTGGTCAGTGCGTGTCACTAATTCCTTCTTGCCTCTTAACTGGCTGATTCATTGTGATGATTAATCTCCCTGCTGGCATTCCAGACTTAATCAGGAGATAATTGAAAGCCAGAACACACTCGCGTGAGTGCATGTATGCAGAGGTGCACGCACACACCTTTTCCCAAGCTCTCTCTCACTCCCTCTCTCTCTCACACACACACACACACACACACACACACACACACACACACACTTAAATCCAAGCTCACACACACAGAAACATACACCTAAACCCAAGCTCACACAAAATTTCTCTAACACACAAACACACACACACACACACACACACACACACACACACACACACACACACACACACACACACACGCACACACACACACACACACACACACACACACACACACACACACACCTAAATTCACACTCACACAAAATTTCTCTAACACACACACACACCTAAATCCAAAGCTCACACAAACTTTCTCTCTCACACACACATCTAAACCCAAGCTCACAGACTCATGCATGGATACACACGCACAGATATACAAGGATGCGTTTCTGTGACCTCATCTACAGGTAGGTGCATGTTTTCTTCAGCAGGTTAAGGTGTGAGACAGTCACTTGTTCTTGTTTGGTCCCTGGTGTGGGCAGGTATGCCAGTTCACAGCTCCCTGTGGAGAAAAGGCTCGGACTGGTGAGACTGTGAGGTGTCCCTTCAAACTGAGCTGTCTCCCAGTGAGCAATAATGGTTTCCTGCTGTTTGGATACTCTAGTTGTGAAGGCTCCTTCCTGGAGGGCTGAAAGTGTTGGAGCAGTTATGTAGTGAAAAGTGATGAAGATGCTGTTGTGTGCTGGTGGTGGTGATGATGATGATGATGTCACTGTTCTTCAAACCTGATTCTGATAAATATGCACTGATAAATGACTCAGATACACACTAATAAATGATTCTGATAAATACACACTGATAAGTGATTCTGATGAATACACACTGCTTGGTCTTTCTCGTTATGCTCCTGACTGATTCAAACGCGTTCGAGTTTTTCGATTCCTCGTGTATTTGTTCATTTCATTCTTCTCCTTGTTTGTCCTTCTATGCTCTTTTGGAAATCCAGAATTTGTTCATTTTCTCTTATGGTGAAAACGTTCAGATCATCGTTGAATCCGTCTCTTCCTGCCTCTTCCTGCCTCTTCCTGCCTCTCTCCTTCTAACTCTCGGAAATGTAGCTGCTAGTTTAGGGGCTAGGGTTAGTACTAATACTTACTAATGGTTAGTTCTAATGCTTAGTGAGTTAGTACTAACCCTGCTCTTTGTTCCGCTTGTCCCAGCCTGCACAAGCCACTCCCATAGCAACTGTTCCACAGGAGCCACTCCCATAGCAACTGTCCTGCCGCAGGCTGAGACTTGTCAGCAGCTGAACCTCAGAGAACCACCACTGATAGACACTGGGGGAAGGAAGCTCCTCAGAACCACCACTGATGGTCACTGGGGGAAGGAAGCTCCTCAGAACCACCACTGATAGACACTGGGGGAAGGAAGCTCCTCAGAACCACCACTGAAGGTCACTGAGAGAAGGAGGCTCCTTTCTGACACCATTCATAACCTCAACCCCAACCGGGACTCTTTCACTCACCCTGGTTTTCACTATCCTGCCTCCCTCCTCTTCCAATCTCAATCTCCATCCTACCCCCAACAGGATCCCCATCACCTTGCCAAGCTTTACCCCAACAAGCTAGTGAGCCAGTGCACCTAAGGTTTGTTATACCACCATTGTTTTAAACCGAAACACATAAAGAGTAACCCAACTAAATGATGTAACCCAACTAAATGATGTAACCCAACTAAATGATGTAACCCCTCTAAATGATGTAACCCCTCAAATGATGTAAACCAACTAAATGATCTAACCCATCTAAATGATGTAACCCCTCTAAATGATGTAACCCAACTAAATGATCTAACCCCTCTAAACGATCTAACCCCTCTAAACGATCTAACCCATCTAAATGATCTAACCCATCTAAATGATGTAAACCCTCTAAATGATCTAACCCCTCTAAATGATGTAACCCAACTAAATGATGTAACCCAACTAAATGATCTAACCCCTCTAAATGATGTAACCCCTCTAAATAATATAACCCAACTAAATGATCTAACCCAACTAAATGATCTAACCCCTCTAAATGATGTAACCCAACTAAATGATCTAACCCATCTAAATGATCTAACCCAACTAAACGTCTGAATGATGCATATGGTTCAGTTCATTTACAAACTTATGCTGCTGTAGCAGTTTATGTTGTTGTCCAGTGGTTGTTGTGTGAAGTGGGCATGTGTACAATCTCCTGCTGAACACCTTCTATCTCTCACACACACACACACACACACACACACACACACACACACACACACACACACACACACACACACACACACACACACAGACTGCTGAACACCTTCTCTATATCTCTCTCACACACACAAGCCTGGAATTATTATTCCATGGAAGTTCTGTTAGAACGACGAGTCAATTTGCTTTGAACGTGATGTGTGGCAAAAACTCATCTGCAGGAAAAGCAGATACACACACACACACACACACACACACACACACACACAATCACACAAACACACTCAAACACACAATCACACAAACACACAAACACACACACACACACACACACACACACACACAAACACACACACACACACACACACACACACACAAACACACACACACACACACACACACCTACACACACACACACACACACACACACACACTCCTACACACACACACACACACACACACCTACTGACACACACACACACCTACTGACACACACACATACACACCTACTCATGTAGGTTGTATGGGTTCAGATCTGCATGTGCAGGACTGCAGGAGACACTGCAGGATGGGACACTGCAGGACAGGACACTGCAGGACAGGACACTTTCTCTTTAATTCATCGCTGTGTCTCCGTATCGTTGCCTCTGACACATTTCATCCTGTTCCTCTTCGTGCACTTTCAATCTCATCCTCACCCTCTCTTCATCTTTCTCTTCCCCGAGGTGTCAGGAGAGATGTGGTCAGATCTGTGTGTGTGTGTGTGTGTTCTCAAATCAACGGGCAGCTCTGCGCTAACACTCATGCATAACAACACAGTCTCTGAAGGTCTCTGTCTTTCTGTCTTTCTGTCTGTCTCTCCATCCATTGCAGTGCCTACCAAACTCCTTTTTCATCTCCCTTTTAACTCTTTCTATTCCCCCACCCCTTTTCTGTCCACCTGCCCCTCCCTGTCTTCTATATATGCTATATATATGGTTATATCTGCTGTGTGTGGTGTGATGTGATTGTGTCTGCTGTGTGTGGTGTGATGTGATTGTGTCTGCTGTGTGTGGTGTGATGTGGAGTGGGTTGTGTCTGCTGTGTGTGGTGTGATGTGGTTGTGTCTGCTGTGTGTGGTGTGATGTGGTTGTGTCTGCTGTGTGTGGTGTGATGTGGTTGTGTCTGCTGTGTGTGGTGTGATGTGGTTGTGTCTGCTGTGTGTGGTGTGATGTGGAGTGGGTTGTGTCTGCTGTGTGTGGTGTGATGTGGTTATATCTGCTGTGTGTGGTGTGATGTGGTTATATCTGCTGTGTGTGGTGTGATGTGGAGTGGGTTGTGTCTGCTGTGTGTGGTGTGATGTGATTGTGTCTGCTGTGTGTGGTGTGATGTGGTTGTGTCTGCTGTGTGTGGTGTGATGTGGTTGTGTCTGCTGTGTGTGGTGTGATGTGGTTGTGTCTGCTGTGTGTGGTGTGATGTGGAGTGGGTTGTGTCTGCTGTGTGTGGTGTGATGTGGTTATATCTGCTGTGTGTGGTGTGATGTGGTTATATCTGCTGTGTGTGGTGTGATGTGGAGTGGGTTGTGTCTGCTGTGTGTGGTGTGATGTGATTGTGTCTGCTGTGTGTGGTGTGATGTGATTGTGTCTGCTGTGTGTGGTGTGATGTGGTTGTGTCTGCTGTGTGTGGTGTGATGTGGTTGTGTCTGCTGTGTGTGGTGTGATGTGGTTGTGTCTGCTGTGTGTGGTGTGATGTGGTTGTGTCTGCTGTGTGTGGTGTGATGTGGTTGTGTCTGCTGTGTGTGGTGTGATGTGGTTGTGTCTGCTGTGTGTGGTGTGATGTGGTTGTGTCTGCTGTGTGTGGTGTGATGTGGTTGTGTCTGCTGTGTGTGGTGTGATGTGGAGTGGGTTGTGTCTGCTGTGTGTGGTGTGATGTGGAGTGGGTTGTGTCCGCTGTGTGTGGTGTGATGTGGTTGTGTCTGCTGTGTGTGGTGTGATGTGGTTGTGTCTGCTGTGTGTGGTGTGATGTGGTTGTGTCTGCTGTGTGTGGTGTGATGTGGTTGTGTCTGCTGTGTGTGGTGTGATGTGGTTGTGTCTGCTGTGTGTGGTGTGATGTGGAGTGGGTTGTGTCTGCTGTGTGTGGTGTGATGTGGTTATATCTGCTGTGTGTGGTGTGATGTGGTTATATCTGCTGTGTGTGGTGTGATGTGGAGTGGGTTGTGTCTGCTGTGTGTGGTGTGATGTGATTGTGTCTGCTGTGTGTGGTGTGATGTGGTTGTGTCTGCTGTGTGTGGTGTGATGTGGTTGTGTCTGCTGTGTGGTGTGATGTGGAGTGGGTTGTGTCTGCTGTGTGTGGTGTGATGTGGTTATATCTGCTGTGTGTGGTGTGATGTGGTTATATCTGCTGTGTGTGGTGTGATGTGGAGTGGGTTGTGTCTGCTGTGTGTGGTGTGATGTGATTGTGTCTGCTGTGTGTGGTGTGATGTGGTTGTGTCTGCTGTGTGTGGTGTGATGTGGTTGTGTCTGCTGTGTGTGGTGTGATGTGGTTGTGTCTGCTGTGTGTGGTGTGATGTGGAGTGGGTTGTGTCTGCTGTGTGTGGTGTGATGTGGTTGTGTCTGCTGTGTGTGGTGTGATGTGGTTGTGTCTGCTGTGTGTGGTGTGATGTGGTTGTGTCTGCTGTGTGTGGTGTGATGTGGAGTGGGTTGTGTCTGCTGTGTGTGGTGTGATGTGGTTGTGTCTGCTGTGTGTGGTGTGATGTGGTTGTGTCTGCTGTGTGTGGTGTGATGTGGAGTGGGTTGTGTCTGCTGTGTGTGGTGTGATGTGGAGTGGGTTGTGTCCGCTGTGTGTGGTGTGATGTGGTTGTGTCTGCTGTGTGTGGTGTGATGTGGTTGTGTCTGCTGTGTGTGGTGTGATGTGGTTGTGTCTGCTGTGTGTGGTGTGATGTGGTTGTGTCTGCTGTGTGTGGTGTGATGTGGTTGTGTCTGCTGTGTGTGGTGTGATGTGGTTGTGTCTGCTGTGTGTGGTGTGATGTGGTTGTGTCTGCTGTGTGTAGTGTGGTGTGATGTGGTTGTGTCTGCTGTGTGTGGTGTGATGTGGAGTGGGTTGTGTCTGCTGTGTGTGGTGTGATGTGGTTGTGTCTGCTGTGTGTGGTGTGATGTGGTTGTGTCTGCTGTGTGTGGTGTGATGTGGAGTGAGTTGTGTCTGCTGTGTGCGACTGTAGCTTTTCACTCATAGCTTCAGTCTTTCCATCCTACATCCCCAAGGTCTAGGGTTAGTCTAGGTTTAGGATCTAGGGTTAGGGTCTTCTAGGGTTAGAGTCTAGGTTTAGGATCTAGGGTTAGGGTCTTCTAGGGTTAGGGTCTTCTTAGTCAAGCCACATAGAGAGCTGCAGGAAGAACCCACCTGTAATGTGAAAATGTTTCATATTGCAGAGGGGGAGAGAGAGAGGGATGGAGAGAGAGAGAGAGAGAGAGAGAAAAAGAGAGAGAGAGATGGAAGGGGGGAACTGTCAGCAGGGTCAGAATCCTGCATTCTGCTCAAAGACTCCTCTCACACATCATTTAAAGATTGGCTCTGGTTGTACTAGCCACCATTTTATTTGTCATGTGAGGTTCCCAGAGTGCAGCTGAGAGCAGTTCTTTTGAGCAGTGAGGGTGGTGCGTGAACATAGTACGTGCAGTCATGTGGGCAGTGATTCCCAGGCCCTGGGCCATGACTAAAGTGCCCTTGAGCAAGGAACTTAACCCTGAGCACTCCCCTGGCACCGGCCTAGGGTACCACAGCCCCCTGGAGTGCACTTCGTAAGTTTCCCTGGGTAAAAGTGTCTGTTTAATGGTGTAAATGTAAAGGGGAAGTAGAAGCTTGTAGCAGCAGGTCAGAGGAGCGTGGGCCTCCTCTCAGTTATTACACCCAGTTACACCGAGCAGAACCCTCGTTAAGGGCCAATTAATGTTGGAGGTAATTACTTCTGGTCCACTGATTCCTCTTTAAACTGTTATCAGAACCCTTCCAGTTTATTCTGAAAAAAATTAATAAGATACAGGCAAGAGAAGGATGAAAAGAGTGAGGAAAAAGAGGGATAAGGATAGAAAGAAGAAGAGAGGAGAGAGAAGATGGGAGGAGAGAAAAGCAGAGAAAGATGTAAAGAAGTGAAAATGGGGAGCAAAAGGAGACACAGGAAGAGGAATAGAGAGAGAAAAGAAGGATAAAAGAAAGAATGAATGCATAAAAGAAGGAAGAAGGGGAGGGAAGGTAAGAAGGTAGAGAAATAGGTCTTACCAAACACCTCCGTTCACTCGCCATGGCAACTACACTCTTCTCTGGAACAGTGGCATGCAGATTGGTACACCCCAAATACCAGTCAAGGTCAAAGGTCATCTTGCCAGTCAGTGCCATTCTCTCAACTTCAAACCTTTCTGCATTACTAATAATCAAACTCAAAAGTGAGTCTAATTTGAACAGATCAAATGAACAGTGGTTAACTCTACTGTCCAGATGGGTTGTCGTGTGTTGGTTAAATGGTCATGGGTTGTGTTGTCATAAGGAGTGACAGAGTAATGACCCAAGCCATTTGTGTTGTGACATGAGAAGCTGGAGTAAAGATCTTGAGCTGTGACCTGCCCTGACCAGTTGTGCTCTTCCAAGTTTTCTATGACCCAAGCGACAGTTGCCTTTTCTCACAGTGGGTCACACAGTACACAGTCAGCACCTAGAGACAAGCAAACACACCTGCTCACAAAATAACACACACACACACACACACACACACACACACACACACACACACACACACACACACACACACACACACACACAAGTGAATTTGCATAGCAAAACGTATATCTCAAACCACATGGGGATTCACACAGCAGGAAATCGGCACATAGCACTTTCAGAGTTTCAGACTAATGAAAAGTGTCTTTAGTGTGCGTGCGTCATACCATAAGAAGGTACTTGCATTTATCAGGGCGATGGGCTGTGTTCTTCCTGGGAACCAAACACATGAAAAAGTAGCGAGATAGTCGCAATGAGGGACTTAACATTTGAAGACACATGCTTCTGAGAGAGAGAGAGAGAGAGAGAGAGAGAGAGAGAGAGAGAGAGAGAGAGAGAGAGAGAGAGAGAGAGAGAGAGAGAGAAAGAGAGAGAGAGAGAGAGAGAAAGAGAGAGAGTGTGTGTGTTCATTTCTTCCACACCCGTCCCCTCATTAATCTCCCTGAGGGTAATCTCTCAGTTTAAAGAGCCATTGCTCAGAAAGCTTCACTGCAGTGACATAACAGAACAGAAGGATAAAGAGGAGTCCTTCAGTACAGCAGTAAGCTGTGTCGTCTATCAATCCTCAACTCACCCGCCCGCCATCTACCCATCCCTCTATGTGTGTATCTATCCCTCTATGTGTATATCTATCCCTCTATGTGTATATCTATCCCTGTATGTGTATATCTATCCCTCTATGTGTATATCTATCCCTCTATGTGTATATCTATCCCTGTATGTGTATATCTATCCCTGTATGTGTATATCTATCCCTCTATGTGTATATCTATCCCTCTATGTGTATATCTATCCCTCTATGTGTATATCTATCCCTGTATGTGTATATCTATCCCTCTATGTGTATATCTATCCCTGTATGTGTATATCTATCCCTCTATGTGTATATCTATCCCTCTATGTGTATATCTATCCCTCTATGTGTATATCTATCCCTCTATGTGTATATCTATCCCTGTGTATTTGTGCTGTTTTAGCTGTGCATTCTACCTGTTCAGAGAGTAGATGCGTTGACTTTAACTGTCTGCTATTAAGCCATCAGAAATACCTTTGGTGCTAACGTATCGTCCTACAAATGAACCAGTGGCTAATATTACACTCAAACACCTCAGGGTCCTCCAGGACGATGTGGAGAACACGTCCTTCTTTGTGATCCTCAAATAATCTACAGAAGAAAGAAAAAAACATCAAATGGTCTTCAGAAGCGATATAACAAGCGTTCAGGTTATCACTGTCCTACTGTGGCCTGCTACCCATCCACATGTGCTCAGTGGGAAAAAAAACACAATATATAAAACTAAAATAACTAGAATGGGAAGATGAATGTTTATCACTCATTTGTCCGTCATCTATTTTATTACAAAATATGCAATGAGCTTTAAGTTGAGGGAAACCAAAGAAGTCTTGCTTGGTGTGTTGAACATCAGAATGAAGGATTTGTTATTTCCAGATGGATGTTAATACTAATGGCCACTGTATTAATGACATGTCTGCATGTCCAGTTCTTGTTATGAGGGCAGTGAAGGAAACTGATGGAAACAGAACTGATCTCCACTCCTGGAACTTGAGATCAGAACATTCATTCCACAAGGTTGTAAACATCTACTTTTAAAAACTGGTTCCTACTCCTATAATTTCACAAGCACTCTACTTGCACTGCAGATGAAGGATCTCAGTCTCAAACATCCTGTTTCTTACGAAACATGTTTTTTTTATTTTCCTACAGTTTTCAGCACCTCCTGGAGTGGCTTGTGCTGTTGTGTTCCTTATCTCCACCTGCTTACCTACAGCCAAAGGTGGAGAGGGGAGGTGGTGGAGAGGGGAGGTGGAGACAGGTGTGGGCGGATGTTTATGGTCTGTGAAATAGAGCACATGTATCTGACTCCAAATCAGAATTACAAATGAGTCTGAATAAGTAAAGTCGACTGCATATCCCAGTGTAAGTCGTGAGAACACGTGTAACCAGTGTGATAGACCTGAACATTGAAGCAGTCTGATCCGCCAGAGGGTTCCCACTCACCCTAGTGATGGTTTAACATAGTAAACGTGCACAGCAGACTGGACACTGTACAGGGAACTGGTGTTGTCTGTACAGGGAACTGGTGTTGTCTGTACAGGGAACTGGTGTTGTCTGTAGAGGGAACTGGTGTTGTCTGTACAAGGAACTGGTGTTGTCTGTACAGGGAACTGGTGTTGTCTGTACAGGGAACTGGTATTGTCTGTAGAGGGAACTGGTGTTGTCTGTAGAGGGAACTGGTGTTGTCTGTACATGGAACTGGTGTTGTCTGTACATGGAACTGGTGTTGTCTGTAGAGGGAACTGGTGTTGTCTGTCAGTGAGACTAGCTGGGTCTTCACTCTACTTATTGAGCACTCAAGCTTTACATAATTTTGGTGCTTATCTAAATAGTTTAAGGTAACAGGGTTTTTACTCACAAAGTACAAGTTAATTACTTACATGTTACAGTTGGTTAGATATTGTAATGAAGCATTACACGGGAAGAATAAGGGACAGGATCTGAGTAAGTCCCCACACTGCCTTACACATGAAGAGTAAGTCCCCGCACTGCCTTACACATGAAGAGTAAGTCCCCACACTGCCTTACACATGAAGAGTAAGTCCCCACACTGCCTTACACATGAAGAGTAAGTCCCCACACTGCCTTACACATGAAGAGTAAGTCCCCACACTGCCTTACACATGAAGAGTAAGTCCCCGCACTGCCTTACACATGAAGAGTAAGTCCCCGCACTGCCTTACACATGAAGAGTAAGTCCCCACACTGCCTTACACATGAAGAGTAAGTCCCCACACTGCCTTACACATGAAGAGTAAGTCCCCACACTGCCTTACACATGAAGAGTAAGTCCCCACACTGCCTTACACATGAAGAGTAAGTCCCCACACTGCCTTACACATGAAGAGTAAGTCCCCGCACTGCCTTACACATGAAGAGTAAGTCCCCACACTGCCTTACACATGAAGAGTAAGTCCCCACACTGCCTTACACATGAAGAGTAAGTCCCCACACTGCCTTACACTCTGCCTAACCCAGGAAGAGCATCTGTGAGATGGTAGTGAGCTAAAATAACACGTAGTGTAAACTCAACATCTAACACACATACTTACAGTCCTGCCCCAAACCTAAGGAGACATGAGATAGCACTACTCCTAGCTACGCTCAACGGATAACTGCAGGCAGCAGTTAAGGGAAAAGTAGATGTAGTGTAATGTGTAGTCCATGTAAAATTACTGACATGATGGATGTGAATGGGATTAAAACCACATGATTTTCTAGAAGTAATTAGCCTAAATTAGCCCACCTTGGTATTCAACACTAATCCTATCCAAATGCTCTAGATTAGAATAAATAACAGCTGGGAAGATCAGTTATTCTGTTTTGTTCTGTTCTGTTCTGTTCTGTTTTGTTCTGTTCTGTTCTGTTCTGTTCTGTTCTGCTCTGGGTTAGGGTTAGGTTACACACCCACACACCCCTGGGAACTGCTATAGGGTTATGGTTATACACAGATCATCAGGTCATTCGTGATTCAGATCTTGGTCAGGGTTAGAATTTGTGAATTGTGACATGTAATGTTAGGCAGGTGCTTTTAAACAGTGTGTGTAGTGTTAGCAGGTTTAGCCGTGTGGCCATGGCACCAAACAGGAGCTGGTGGAGCATATTTACCCAGGATGGTGCGGAGTGTGTTCGTGAGTGTGAATGTGTACAGGCTTACCAAAAATAACCCATGATAATGGAAGAACAATCCAGAATGGGAAAACTGAGTGTCAATGCTGAGCTTTCCTTTTTATTGTGAGAGGGAGGGAGAGAGGGAGGGAGAGAGGGAGAGAGAGGGAGAGAGAGGGGCAGGGGAAAGAGAGGGGGATGGGTGAGGGTTTGGGAGGGAGTGGGAGAGAAAGGGAGAGAGAGAGAGAGAAGGAGAGGGGGGAGAGAGGGGCAGGGGGAAAGAGAGGGGGATGGGTGAGGGTTTGGGAGGGAGTGGGAGAGAAAGGGAAAGAGAGAGAGAGAGAGAAGGAGAGGGGGGAGAGAGGGGCAGGGGGAAAGAGAGGGGGATGGGTGAGGGTTTGGGAGGGAGTGGGAGAGAAAGGGAGAGAGAGAGAGAGAAGGAGAGGGGGGGAGAGAGGGGCGGGGGGAAAGAGAGGTAGGGGGGGAGGGAGGGAGGGGAGAGGGAGAGAGAGAAGGAGAGGGAGAGGAGAGAGTGTGTGGGTAGGGAGAAAGGGGGAGAGAGGGATAAAGAGAGAGGGGTGAATGGAGGAGAGAGGAGGGAGAAGGTAAGAGAGAGATCTAAAAGAGATTCAGACAGAGAGAAGCAGATAATGGTTCAGCCCATGACAATACATCTGGAGCAAGATTTATCACAGAAAAGATAACAATACGAGAGAGAGAGAGAGAGCAGGAGATAAGAAAGAAGAATGAGACAGAGGAGGAGGAGTGACAGTAGACAGCGCACTGGTCAGTCCTTACCTGACCTCTGGTCAGTTCTTAACATCTCTCCTAAGCACAGATGATCAAAGCAACTCCTTGTTCACCGAAAAATAAATAAATAAATAAAAATACAAGGAACATGCTTGGGGGGGGGGGGGGTTAATCTTCTGGAATTTTCTCTCAGTTCCTGCCAGCTCCTGAGATTTGGGTAGAGGCGAAGGTAAGACCAGTGGAACACCTGGAGTAAGGCACCGGGTTTACTCACACTAACCGTGCTGTGTTTCTGGAATACTGATCAGCGCTGCGATTAGCAGTCATGGTCACCCACTCTTTTATGACCTGTGTGACTTTCCATAAATGCTATTACTCTCTCACAGCTGGTAACAGGTTCCCAGTGAAACCCACCCAGCACGCAGCTTGACTGCAGGAGATTGTAGCATCTCTCCGATTAGGAAATTTACATGTGGATGAGGGTAGAGATATGCTTGTAAAAGCTGTGTGTGATCAGTGTGTGTGTGTGTGTGTGTGTAATCATTGTTTGTAATCATTGTGTGTGATCAGTGTGTGTGTGTGTATGTATGATCATTGTGTGTGTGTGTGTGTGTGTGTGTGTGTGTGTGTGTGTGTGTGTGTGTGTGTGTGTGTGTGTGTGTGTGTGTGTGTGTGTGTGTGTGTGTGATATTGAGGGGACCTGGTTCCTGCGTTTGTTCCTCTCTTGGGGCTGCACACTCCGGTTTGGTTTCAGCAGTTAAGTTCATGTGTACTGATTTATACTGGATAATGATTTATACTGGATAATGATTTATACTGGATACTGATTTATTCCTGCCTGTATCATCATCAGCTAGATGAGTCCCACCAGTCGGTCTGTCTGTCTGTCTGAAACTGTGTTTCATTTTTTTGTCCCGTTGTCCTCTATGGTTCCACATGTCCTTTATGGTTCCACCTGTCCTTTAACATTACACATGTCCTCTATGGTTCCACCTGTCCTTTAACATTACACATGTCCTCTATGGTTCCACCTGTCCTTTAACATTACACATGTCCTCTATGGTTCCACCTGTCCTTTAATATCACACATGTCCTCTATGGTTCCTGTTCCACATGTCCTCTATGGTTCCACATGTCCTCTATGGTTCCACCTGTCCTTTAACATTACACATGTCCTCTATGGTTCCACCTGTCCTTTAATATCACACATGTCCTCTATGGTTCCACCTGTCCTTTAATAATACACATGTCCTCTATGGTTCCACCTGTCCTTTAACATTACACATGTCCTCTATGATTCCACCTGTCCTTTAACATTACACATGTCCTCTATGGTTCCACCTGTCCTTTATTATTACACATGTCCTCTATGGTTCCACCTGTCCTTTAACATTACACAAGTCCTCTATGATTCCACCTGTCCTTTAACATTACACATGTCCTCTATGGTTCCACCTGTCCTTTAATATCACACATGTCCTCTATGGTTCCACCTGTCCTTTAATATCACACATGTCCTCTATGGTTCCACCTGTCCTTTAATAATACACATGTCCTCTATGGTTCCACCTGTCCTTTAACATTACACATGTCCTCTATGATTCCACCTGTCCTTTAACATTACACATGTCCTCTATGGGTCCACCTGTCCTTTATTATTACACATGTCCTCTATGGTTCCACCTGTCCTTTAACATTACACATGTCCTCTATGATTCCACCTGTCCTTTAACATTACACATGTCCTCTATGGTTCCACCTGTCCTTTAATATCACACATGTCCTCTATGGTTCCACCTGTCCTTTAATAATACACATGTCCTCTATGGTTCCACCTGTCCTTTAACATTACACATGTCCTCTATGATTCCACCTGTCCTTTAACATTACACATGTCC
Source organism: Brachyhypopomus gauderio (assembly GCF_052324685.1). NCBI lineage: Eukaryota > Metazoa > Chordata > Actinopteri > Gymnotiformes > Hypopomidae > Brachyhypopomus > Brachyhypopomus gauderio. Next base: position 52,876,153 of record NC_135211.1, read on the forward strand.
TCTATGATTCCACCTGTCCTTTAACATTACACATGTCCTCTATGGTTCCACCTGTCCTTTATTATTACACATGTCCTCTATGGTTCCACCTGTCCTTTAACATTACACATGTCCTCTATGATTCCACCTGTCCTTTAACATTACACATGTCATCTATGGTTCCACCTGTCCTTTATTATTACACATGTCCTCTATGGTTCCACCTGTCCTTTAACATTACACATGTCCTCTATGATTCCACCTGTCCTTTAACATTACACATGTCCTCTATGGTTCCACCTGTCCTTTATTATTACACATGTCCTCTATGGTTCCACCTGTCCTTTAACATTACACATGTCCTCTATGATTCCACCTGTCCTTTAACATTACACATGTCCTCTATGGTTCCACCTGTCCTTTAATAATACACATGTCCTCTATGGTTCCACCTGTCCTTTAACATTCCATCTGTGTTTTTAGGTGTTTTCTCATTGATCAGGTTTAAAACATTTAACACATGTGTACTAGATATTGAGAGAAACAAAGGCATGTGAACATTTGTTCCACTGTGGTTATGCAAGGATCCTTTAGATGACATAGGCTACCGTGATTAGGGCAGTGAAACAACCAAATGGAGACATTTAAGTCTTGTGTTATCTTGTGTTATCTTGTGTTATCTTATGTTATCTGTTATTTGAAAAAAAACATTTCCGTAACTCTTTGGCTTAACAAGATCTGACTATTGTTGCTCCACTTCACATTTCAGCATAGTTAGGGTTAGGGGTTAGGGTTAGGGGTTTAGGGGTTAGGGTTAGGGGTTAGCGTTAGGGTTCAGTTCCTACACTGCTGAAGTTGGATGTTTTTGTTGCCTCCATTTTTATCACCAACATAAAAGAAAAACATTCGCAGTTTTAAAATGCATCATCTTCTGAGATCAGACATGTTCTCCTGCTCCAGGATGGGAGGCTGGTTCTCCTCTTCTTCACCGTGCTCCCATGACACTGTGTTCTCACAGCCATTTCAGAAGCAGCTATTGACTTTTGCTCTGGCAGAAAGCTGAATTAATGTCCTGCTCCTGCAGGACATAAATATTGAACAACGGCAGTGCGGGTCAGACGGGTCAGCTGGTCTGATGGAGGCCATGCTGTACACCCACAGATCCAGTGTTGGAGGTGTTTGTCCAGATGATACTGTCCCCTCACCCCACAGCCCATCCTGGAGAACATGGCGCTTGCTGTAGCTCTGGTGGTCTTATTGTTCCAGACGCCGTGCTGTCTCTGTCCTACTTCTCACCCCAGAGGGAGATTACAAACAAACCATTTCACATTTTCACAGAGAAGCATTTAAACTGTTCCTTGGACATTATAGTGTGTGTGTGTGTGTGTGTGTGTGTGTGTGTGTGTGTGTGTGTGTGTGTGTGTGTGTGTGTGTGTGTGTGCGTGCATGTGTGAAGCTGGACGTGTTGGTGAAAAGTATGAGATGTTACTCTCCTGTGTGAATTTCAGACTTTTCATTGTGGTCTTTTCATAGCCCAGTAGATGTTTTTGAGCAGTAAAATTACTCGGACAGCTCCGTGATGATTCACAGCTCACTCTCAACGTCAGTGATGACAGACATGCACCACTGCCAGGGCTGTGTTCTGGGTATAGGTGTTCTCAGACTGGGAGACCGCACGGGAGACATGAACGCTGTGGCTCATCACTGAGTGTTAGTGTTGAGGGTCATCACTGTGGGTCATCACTGGTGGTGTACTAGTGACACTGGGACATCACTGGCTCATTTCTCTGTTTTTCTCTCCCTATCTCACTCTCTTTCTGTTTCTCACTTTTTCTCTGTTTCTCACTCTGTCTCTCTCTCTTTCTCTCTCTCTCTCTGTTTTGTTTCTCCACTCCTTTTTTTCTCACCTTCACATCCACATGTGCAGGCACAGGACATTTTTCCGTGTAGCGCTATGGTGACCACATTAACCTTTACCTTGCGATGCCATCAGTATCAGTCTTGGCTCTGGCCCCCGGGGTGTCCTGAACCTGTTGGCTGTTTCTCATTAAGAATGACCGCGTTAGCATGTCCAGGTAACTTCATTACTACGGTAACCTGCCTGAGGCCCAGTTTGTGCTGAGTGTAAAGTCTTCCAGCACCACTTTAACCCAGTGTTTCATCATTCTACTGTAAAACTGAATAGCAATACATGTAATGCTTAGCACAGCTGTAAATTAAGGGTGGATTCACATAGTGAAAGATTGTTTAGAGAGAGAGAACTTTGTAAGATCTAGAGGTCGAGAGAGAGAGATAACTCAGTAAAATCTAGAGAGAGAGAGATAACTCAAGTCTACAGATCTGGAGAGAGGGAGATAACTCGGTAAGGTCTAGAGAGCTAGAGAGATGGAGATAATTTAGTAAGGTCTAGATACCTATAGAGTGGGAGATACCTCAGTAAGATCTAGAGAGAGGGAGACACCTCAGTAAGGTCTAGAGAGAGGGAGACACCTCAGTAAGGTCTAGAGAAAGAGAGAGAGATAACTTAGTAAAATCTAGAGAGGGGGAGATAACTTAGTAAGGTCTAGAGAGGCAAATAACTCAGCAAGATCTAGAGAGGTGGAGGTAACTCAGTAAGGTCTAGAGAGGGAGATAATTTAGTAAAGTCCAGAGATCTATAGAGAGGTATATAACTCAGGTAGGTATAGAGAGAGGGAGATAACTCAGTAAGATCTAGGGATCTAGGTCTGAGCTTCAGTGACGTTATAACAGCTATCCGAGTGGATGGCTCATTCACTTGTGACCGGAGGGACGTGCGTTTGATTCCCAGGCCTGAGGCCATGACTGAGGTGCCCTTGAGCAAGGGCCCTAACCCCAACTGCTCCCCGGGCGCCGGGCTAGGGCTGCCCACCGCCCTGGGCATGTATGCACCACAGCCCCCTAGTAATCACTAGTGTGTGTGTTCAAACTGCACAGATGGGTTAAAGCAGAGGACAAATTTTGAATGGGGTGAAAATCACAACTGACAAATATGGCAAAGTAAACACCACACCAGTAAAAGTAGGAAACGTGCATAATGTCAAATTCTCTTGCTCTGATTAAACTACTTCAGTCAAAAGCACTTTCCTATAAATACCCATGATTTCCTTAACTGTGTTAATCAAAGACAGATGTGCTGTATTTTTACGATCCTGAGGTGTGTACACTCCTGTTTCTTCCTGTAAACAGAACTTAAGAATCTTTTTTACCATCCTTGCTCCAACAGCACATAAATGGCATTAGGGGTTAAGGTTAGGGGTTAAGGTTAGTGTTAGGGTTTGTGTTAGGTCTAGAGAAGGGGAAGAGTTAGTATTAGGGTTAGAGTTTAGACTGATAGTCAGTGTATCGTGTAGTATAGGAAGTATAGTGATCTATGGAGGGCCAACTCAGCCTCCTGCAGTAAGAGAACAGTGAGTCACAAAGAAAACTGTCATTCACTTTCTCAAATCATCTCTCTCTCTGTCTCTCTCTCTCTCTCTCTCTATCTGTCTATCTAGTCGGACCCATTTCTCCAGTAAGGTCCACAAAGAAAGGCAAGGAGGGTGCGGATTAAGGAGGATGGGGGTTTTGGAGGTGAGAATTAGGGAAGATGGGGATAGTGAGGGTGAGGGTGAGGGAGGGTGAGGGTTAGAGAGAGTGAGGGTGAGGGAGGGTGAGGGTTAGGGAGAGTGAGGGTGGGTGAGGGAGAGTGAGGGTTAGGGAGAGTGAGGGAGGGTGAGGGTTAGGGAGAGTGAGGGTGGGTGAGGGAGAGTGAGGGTTAGGGAGAGTGAGGGAGGGTTAGGGAGGGTGAGGGTTAGTGAGGGTGAGGGAGGGTGAGGGTTAGGGAGAGTGAGGATTAGGGAGAGTGAGGGTGAGGGTGGGTTATTGAAGCTGAGGGTTAGTGAGGGTAGAGTGAGGGTGAGGGTGAGTGAGGGTGAGGGTGGGTGAGGGTGAGGGTGAGGGTGAGGGTGAGGGTGAGGGTGGGTGAGGGTAGAGTGAGGGTGAGGGTGAGTGAGGGTGAGGGTGGGTGAGGGTGAGGGTGAGGGTGAGGGTGAGGGTGGGTGAGGGTAGAGTGAGGGTGAGTGAGGGTGAGGGTGGGTGAGGGTGAGGGTGAGGGTGAGTGAGGGTGAGGGTGGGTGAGGGTGAGTGAGGGTGGGTGAGGGTAGAGTGAGGGTGAGGGTGAGTGAGGGTGAGGGTGGGTGAGGGTGAGTGAGGGTGAGTGAGGGTGAGGGTGAGGGTGAGGGTGGGTGAGGGTAGAGTGAGGGTGAGGGTGAGTGAGGGTGAGGGTGGGTGAGGGTGAGTGAGGGTGAGGGAGGATGAGGGAGGATGTGCACCTCTTCTTGTTCTCATGCCTCTTTCCCTGTGATTGATGTCCTCCATTGTTGGCTGCCTGTTATTCATGTGTAATTGGTTTTTATGTTATTACAAATGAGAAATTACTGTTTCATTACCTCAGGACAACAAACACTGGGTGGGCGTTCCTCCCTCTCTCTGCTCACTACATCTCACACTCAGTGGCTCTCATCACCCTCTCATTTTCACTCTCATCACCCCTCACTCTCTCTCTCCACTTCTCACTGTTCCAATCTGGAGAATAGACACACTTGTACTAGAAAATCAGACACACCTCACTGTCTTATTCAGAAGGACCATCTTTATATGTGTTTCTGTTCCATTCTCCAGTCAGGAGGTCTGTCTCTATATACACATGTGTGTTTGCTGTGAAAGCAGTCATTCCGGGGGTCATCCTGGGTTGTGATTTTATCTCTGTGTATTGGGAGTGTGGTGGTGATCTGGGGGTTTGAACCAGGCCTGTTTTCTGTTGTTGGACTGTGGGTATGTGACTCTGAATTTGCATTCTACACACACCTCTGTGTTGGGTATTGTTTGGAAAAACAATCCTCATACACTCGTCTTTACCTCAGAATAATCTTATGAATAATTTTATGGGCCATTTAAACATCTACATAGTCTCTGTCTTAAGAGTTTTCGAACTGTCGTGCTTTCTCTCTCTGTCTCTAATGCACCAGAACATTCCTTCACTTAGACGTGTAAACAACGTGTGTGGCTACAAGGCCTGTGTCAGATCCTTCTATAAGGGCCAGGATGTCTTCTCGTTGCCCTTGGAGACCAGTGTGCGTCCAGTCTTTGCGTCCTCCCTGTTCTACTTCCACCCACACAGGTAGGAACTGAAGTCTGGAGTTGTTATCTGGGGGAGCGTTCCACACTAGTGCACCACATCACAGCACTGTGTTTACCACAGACCCTCCCCCACTGCCTGTCAACGCAAGAGACACAAACAAGTGTGCGTAGGAGAGGTGAGCATAAGGACCGCCCCCCACTGAGGGTTTGGGTATGGACCACTCCCACTGAGGGTTTGGGTATGGACCACCCCCAATGAGGGTTTGGGTATGGACCACTCCCACTGAGGATTTGGGTATGGAACCTATGAACCCTAAACCCTAACCCTAAACCCTAACCCTAACTCTCTCTGACTGTTTGATGTGCTGCTGAGTGGGTGGTGGAGAACGACAGTAATGTTTAAATGGAGTCTAAATTAAACCTGTTTTACTATAAATGTTTGTGTTTCTCTCTGGTACTGTAGCAGTCCACACTAGTTCAGGTGGATGGTACACACACTGATATTTTGGTCTATGTTGACATGATTGCATCATGCTGGCGGTCCTGCTATGAGATGTAGACAAGTGTTATGTGCAAACTCTCACATTCACACGGTGCACACTCTCACATTCACACGGTGCACACTCTCACATTCACACGGCGCAAACTCTCACATTCACACGGTGCACACTCTCACATTCACGCGGTGCACACTCTCACATTCACACGCTGCACACTCACACATTCACACGCTGCACACTCACACATTCACACGGTGCAAACTCTCACATTCACATGGTGCACACACACATTCACACGGTGCACACTCACACATTCACACGATGCACACTCACACATTCACACGGTGCACACTCACACATTCACACGGTGCACCCTCACACATTCACACGGTGCACCCTCACACATTCACACGGTGCACACACACACATTCACACGGCGCACACTCACACATTCACACGGCGCACACTCACACATTCACATGGCGCAAACTCTCACATTCACACGGTGCACACTCACACATTCACACGGTGCACACTCACACATTCACATGGTGCACACTCACACATTCACACGGTGCACACTCACACATTCACACGGTGCACCCTCACACATTCACACGCTGCACACTCACATTCACACGGTGCACACTCACACATTCACACGGTGCACACTCACATTCACACGGTGCACACTCACACATTCACACGGTGCACACTCATACATTCACACGGTGCACACTCACACATTCACACAGCGCAAATTCACACAGTGCACACTCACACATTCACACGGTGCACACTCACACATTCACACGCTGCACACTCACACATTCACACGCTGCACACTCACACATTCACACGGCGCACACTCACACATTCACACAGCGCAAATTCACATGGTGCACACTCACACATTCACACGGTGCACACTCACACATTCACACGGTGCACACTCACACATTCACACTCACACATTCACACAGTGCACACTCACACATTCACACGGTGCACACTCACACCTCCATCAGCACCACTAGCCTGGACCGCTGACACAAAGCATACTGGGTCCATCAGTTTCTGCTATTTACACCCAGCTCTGACCTCACCATCTGTACACCAAAGCATAAATCACAATTCATGAGACCACAAAACATTTTTCTCAATTGTATCTGCCCAGTGTTCCTGAGTGTGTGTTCATGGTAAGCTCACATTAGTGTTCTTGGCTGCTAGCGTTGGAGGCCCATATGGTGGTCAGCTCTTCCCCTCTGCCTCCAGGGTGGACACTTCCACACAGTGATGTTGTTTCTGCTCACCACAGTTACCGCTCTGACCTCTGACATTCTGCTCATTCTGTGTGAACTCTAGAGACTGTTGTACATGAAAATTCCATATGTGTGAGTGTGCAAGCATATGTGAGAATATCTGGACTACACGTCATACTGGTCCACACGATATACTGGTTCCATACTGGTCCACACATTATACTGGTCCTCACGTCATACCGGTGAAGAAATCATACTGGTCCCATACTGGTCCACACATCATACTGGTCCCATACTGATCCACACATCATACTGGTCCCATACTGGTCTACCTGGGCTATCGACATTAATTGTCCTGTCCACACTAGATGATCAGTCTACATTACCTGTCCTGTCCACATTAGTGGTTCTGTCCACATTACCTGTCCTGTCCACATTAGCGGTCCTGTCCAAATGAGATGATCAGTCCACATTAGTGGTTCTGTCCACATTACCTGCCTATTGTTCACTTAAAGAAACACATTAACAATAAAATAAGTGAATAAATAAATATTTAAATACATACGTCTGTGTTATCCCCACAGACCTGTGATCAGTAATCTGGAGTTTGGACAAGGTTTGAAAGGTTTGCAGCTGGTGGCTTGTTCTGTTTGCCTGTTCTTTCTCACATACTGACAATGTGCAACAGTGTGAGAATGTAGCACTGGATAAATATTTTACCTACTGTGCTGTCTTTAAGACTCTGCTTAGTTGAATTGAGAGTAGTGATTGGTTACATCCACCTTAAGCTATTTAAAAAAGGCCATTGATTGACAGCTGTATGGGAAAGTGTGGGGACAGTACCTTACACTTAATAGCATATCGGTGGATGTGAAAGACTTTCAGAAACACAAAAGGTTTTGTAGCTGCTTGATTTCACATAATATGGTCATGATACATCAAAATCTGTGTCTGCGGATAATCACTTAATCATTCCTGAGAGGACATGCCCCCCATATTAACCGCAATCCCTCCCTCTCTCCTCCTCCTCTCCCTCTCCCTCCCTCCCTCTCTCTCTCTTCCTCCCCCTCTTCCTCCTCTAAGCACTCTCATGTCCATGAGTTCTGTGTGCTTCATTTCGGTCACACATCAGGCTTGTTTTGTTAGCGCTCCCCTCCCGTAGTGCAGTGCGGTGTGGAGGCCGGCCTCCTCTGGGTGAGGCTGTAGTAACCCCTACACTCATTACCCCACACATCCTCTCCCTCCTGCTCTGGGTGAGGCTGTAGGAACCCCAACACTCATTACCACACACATCCTCTCCCTCCTGCTCTGGGTGAGGCTGTAGGAACCCCAACACTCATTACCCCACACATCCTCTCCCTCCTCCTCTGGGTGAGGCTGTAGGAACCCCAACACTCATTACCCCACACATCCTCTCCCTCCTCCTCTGGGTGAGGCTGTAGGAACCCCAACACTCATTACCCCACACATCCTCTCCCTCCTGATGCATCGTCTGTCGTGTTCCAAAGGAGGTTCATAAACTCTGCATGTTCAAGAGAACCTGACTACCAGGGATTCTCTCTCTCTCTCTCTCTCTCTCTCTCTCTTTCTCTCTCTTTTCTCTATCTCTGTTCCTCTGTCTCCCTCTATCCCCCATCCCTTTCCACCTGCTGCTCTAATCCTCATCCTCTGTCTCTCTATCTGTCCGTCTCTTTGTCTGTCACTGTGTCTCTATGTCTCACTCTGCAGTACTGAGTAAGGAGCACAGATAAACTTGTTGTCTCCCCTTGCTACACATCTCCCATAAGACTGCTTATTTTAGTGTGTGTGTGTGTGTGTGTGTGTGTGTGTGTGTGTGTGTGTGTGTGTGTGTGTGTGTGTGTGTGTGTGTGTGTGTGTGTGTGAGAGAGAGAGACAGAGAGAGACAGAGAGAGCCTGACTACTTATAATAACTGCTTTAAATAATTCATAGCAGGGCATAGGTGTGTGTATCTGTCAGAATGAGTTCTCTCCAGCTGAATGTCGGTAAAGATGGATTCATTTCCTGGCAGGCTGGGTTAGTTGCACATATGTACACAAACAAACACACACACACACACACACACACACACACACACGCGCACACACACTCAAACACAACATTGTACTGGTCCACACATCCTTCTGGTCCCATGCTGGTCCACACATCATATCAGTTCACACATTGTATACACACACACACACACACACACACACACACACACACACACACTGCTCCAGGGGTTGGGTGAGTTGTGTGAAACAGTCTGATTTGTGATGCTTCCTCAGGTTAGAGATGCTCACATTCTGGGTATTTGGCCTAGGCACCTAGAACCACCTAGAAGGTCACATGACAACCTTGAAGAGACCGACTCCATCTTTTCTAGTGATTAGATGAACAGAGAGCATAATTTCAAGCGTCTCTTTTGGATCAAATTGCTGAAGTGTCAGAGTATTATTAAATGCTGTAGCCAAGCATGAAAGGTGCATGAAAACCCATTATGAAATGTGCTTTCTCAAGTGACATTGGATCACTTGAGACTCTGTCCTCTTAACACATGAGCAGCTGCAGTTGGAGGGGACATCTCGAGACTTAACACAGCAGGAAGTGACCCTGTACACTCATTGACCTGGCAAATGAAAGAGCAAATGCTATGTAACAACAAATGTTATCAACACACATCTTTAAAGGTTCTTTGTATGTTGAATGTGTGTGTGTGTGTGTGTGGACAGAGTGGGTCATTATTTGGTCTGTGTAGTGTTCAAGGACAGAAAAATGACTATCTGCTTTACCTCATCCTCTTTCTCTCTCTATCTGTATTTCTCTGTCTGTCTCTCTCTTGCTATCTGTCTTTGTCTCTGTCTCTCTGTCTGTCTCGATCTGTCTTTCATTGATGATCTTGTGGCCTTCTCTCTAGTACTGTAGTTCTGTAGACATCAGGGGAGCAACACTATCCTGACTTCAGTCTCTTCCTGTTTTGGATTTCGGAGAATACTTAAAGGTACTCACCCCCGTGTGGTCCTCTGTCTCCACACACTCACCCCCGTGTGGTCCTCTGTCTCCACACACTCACCCCCGTGTGGTCCTCTGTCTCCACACACTCACCCCCGTGTGGTCCTCTGTCTCCACACACTCACCCCCGTGTGGTCCTCTGTCTCCACACACTCACCCCCGTGTGGTCCTCTGTCTCCACACACTCACCCCCGTGTGGTCCTCTGTCTCCACACACTCACCCCCGTGTGGTCCTCTGTCTCCACACACTCACCCCCGTGTGGTCCCCTGTCTCCACACACTCACCCCCGTGTGGTCCTCTGTCTCCACACACTCACCCCCGTGTGGTCCTCTGTCTCCACACACTCACCCCCGTGTGGTCCTCTGTCTCCACACACTCACCCCCGTGTGGTCCTCTGTCTCCACACACTCACCCCCGTGTGGTCCTCTGTCTCCACACACTCACCCCTGTGTGGTCCTCTGTCTCCACACACTCACCCCTGTGTGGTCCTCTGTCTCCACAGTTGTTCTGTCTCATGGAAGTCTAACTCATGGTGTCTTTCTGATGTGGGAGTTCAGAAAATCTCGGTAGACCATCATTCATATGATTTACTAATGCTGGAGGTCTAACACCATATTTGAATGGATTTTAAGTTGTAATTCATGGCTGGCAAAAAGTCTTTTAAATCCTGCTTATCTTTAACATGGCTGATGATTAAACCACCTGCCTGTTAATAATTTCATTATTCAATACAGCATCTGCAGTTTGGAAGAACTTGTTTTGGCAACAAGAGACCTCCAGACCTTGCGATAAATGTCACAGTCACAGCTGCTACTTTCTCCGGGGGTCTACGTGTAAACACTACTCTTTCTCTCATTTGGATCTGGAAGGATAATTGTGATATTGGTTGAGATGAGTACAGATGCCATTTCTAGTGTGTATAAAGGACCTCGCTCTCTTCACCCCCCACTGCTACAGGCCTTTTGAACAAAGACTGAGAAAGCCGGTCCCTCTGTCTTCTCGCCCTGTGAAGGTCTCCTCACGCTGAGCTGTGCTGAGTCTGGGAGGCTAGCAACAGCCTTCCTTCTGAAATCGCCTTCTGTGTTTGACTGGGGCCACACCCTCTTCTGCCCACCCAGAGATATTGACATGAGGGGTGACATGAAGTTTTCTGGCCGAGAGACTATCCATGATGTTAGAGCAGGCCGTACTAACAACCCCAATCACTAAACCCCTCTGTCTCCCTAACCCCAAACACTAAACCCCTCTGTCTCCCTAACCCCAATCACTAATAGTACACAACACTAACATTACACTGTACTAACATTACACTGTACTAACTGTACACAGCACTAACATTACACTGTACTGACAGTACACTGTACTGACAGTACACAGCACTAACATTACACTGTACTAACATTACACTGTACTAACATTACACTGTACTAACAGTACACAGCATTAACATTACACTGTACTAACAGTACACTGTACTGACAGTACACAGCACTAACATTACACTGTAGTAACAGTACAATGTAGTAACAGTACACAGCACTAACAGTACACTGTAGTAACAGTACACAGCACTAACATTACACTGTAGTAACAGTACACTGTAGTAACAGTACACAGCGTGAGCAAGCAGCTCTGTGGCATTTCTTATTCACAACAGAAACTCTTTCAAAAATAAAAGGGCTGAGAGAGATTTCATGGAGTATGATAGTACAATTTCTTCAGTCCCAGTGAGGAGGGAAAAAATTAAATTCACATTATTCAATTAGACAACCTACTATAAAATACTTAAATGGGATATTTGACAGTGACTGGACACTGCAGAGCTGGAGAGATCAGCCCTTGGTATTATATTTCACCATTATTGCATTTCTCAGAGATGGGAGCACTTCGTCATCATTGATGGGAGGAGGAACGCAGTGCTGAACAGCTGTGGGGCTGTGTAGACTTGTGTAGACCTGTGGGGCTGTGTAGACCTGTGTAGACCTGTGGGGCTGTGTAGACCTGTGTAGACCTGTGGGGATGTGTAGACCTGTGGGGATGTGTAGACCTGTGTAGACCTGTGGTGCTGTGTAGACCTGTTATCATATCCTGTTCTTACCCTGATCTTACACTGATCTTATATTGATCTTATCCTGTTCTTATACTGATCTTTTCCTGTTCTTATACTGATCTTATCCTGATCTTACCCTGTTCTTATACTGATCTTATCCTGTTCTTATACTGATCTTATCCTGTTCTTATATTGATCTTATCCTGATCTTATCCTGTTCTTATACTGATCTTTTCCTGTTCTTATGCTGATCTTATACTGATCTTATACTGATCTTATCCTGTTATACTGATCTCTTCCTGTTCTAATATTGATCTTATGCTGATCTTATCCTGTTGTTATTTTGATTTCCTTGCATGGCTCACCAAGGCATTATGGCCTATCTAAACACAGGGATGTGGTGTACTACATCACTGTATTAGACAGAAAGGGGTGCTTACATGGGAAGTGCATGGACACACAAACACACGCACACACGCACACACGCACACACGCACACGCACACACGCACACGCACACACGCACACGCACACGCACGCACACGCACGCACGCACACGCACACGCACACACGCACGCACGCACACACACACACACACACACACACACACACACACACACACACACACACACACACACACAATATTCCTTTATAGCTGATCTTGCTTGTGCATAAGGGAGTGGGTGTCTCATGGGTCTTGAGTGTTGGGTCTTCACACTGTAACTCCCTGTCTGATTAATATGAATGATTCACTAAGGAATGACCAACTCCTTGTCTGATTGATAATATAATGATTAACTAAGGAATAACCAACTCCCTGTCTGATTAATAATAATGATTCACTAATGAATGGCCAACTCCCTGTCTGAATAATAATATAATGATTCACTAAGGAATGGCCAACTCCCTGTCTGATTATTAATATAATGATTAACTAAGGCATGACCAACTCCCTGTCTGATTCACTGATTAATGTTTTCTTGCATTGTACAATTTGGAACACTGAAAGAGCAGGGTAAGCACATGATGAGACCATGAGGGATGAGAACATGATGAGAACATGAGAGAGCAGGTTGAGCACATGATGAGAACATGAGGGATGAGAACATGAAGGATGAGAACATCAGAGAGCAAGATGAGCACATGATGACACCATGAGGTATGAGAACATGAGAGAGCAGGATGAGCACATTATGAGACCATCAGGGATGAGAACATGATGAGACCATGAGGGATGAGAACATGAGAGAGCAGGATGAGCACATGATGAGACCATAAGGGATGAGAACACGAGAGCAGGATGAGCACATGATGAGAACACGAGAGAGCAGGATGAGCACATGATGAGAACATGTGAGAGCAGGATGAGCACATGATGAGAACATGAGAGAGCAGGATGAGCACATGATGAGAACATGAGAGAGCAGGAGAACATGATGAGAATAGGACGATAACTGCCACCCTCCTCATCCTAACTCTCTTCGTTTTGTCCTGTGTATATCAGTTTTAGTGTCACCCTCTCCATTCTGAAGG